>NW_026529416.1:0-252484 GCF_028500815.1 Rissa tridactyla
GTATGGCCATTTTTGTGCCTGGCGTGGAGCCAAGTGGGAAAGGGCGTTTTTGAGGCTGAAGGCAGCAGGAAAGCCTGCAGCCCCCAGGTCTGTGGGGCTACGCAAGCAGTTCCCAAAGAGCTTTAGAACAAGGCATAGTGTTCCCTGCTGGCTGTTTGGGCGTGGGACCAATCTCCATACATATGGCCATTTTTGTGCCTGGCGCGGCACCAAGTGGGAAAGGGTGGTTTTGAGGCTGAAGGCAGCAGGAAAGCTTGCAGCCCCCAGGTGTGTGGGGCTACGCAAGCGGTTCCCAAAGAGCTTTAGAACAAGGCATAGTTTTCCCTGCTGGCTCTTTTGGCATGGGACCAATCTCCAGACATATGGCCATTTTTGTGCCTGGCGAGGCGCCAAGTGGGAAAGGGTGGTTTTGAGGCTGAAGGCAGCAGGAAAGCCTGCAGCCCCCAGGTGTGTGGGGCTACGCAAGCGGTTCCCAAAGACCTTTAGAACAAGGCATAGTTTTCCCTGCTGGCTCTTTGGGCGTGGGACCAATCTCCAGACAGATGGCCATTTTTGTGCCTGGCGAGGCGCCAAGTGGGAAAGGGTGGTTTTGAGGCTGAAGGCAGCAGGAAAGCCTGCAGCCCCCAGGTGTGTGGGGCTACGCAAGCGGTTCCCAAAGAGCTTGAGAACAAGGCATAGTGTTCCCTGCTGGCTCTTTGGGCGTGGGACCAATCTCCAGACAGATGGCCATTTTTGTGCCTGGCGAGGCGCCAAGTGGGAAAGGGTGGTTTTGAGGCTGAAGGCAGCAGGAAAGCCTGCAGCCCCCAGGTGTGTGGGGCTACGCAAGCGGTTCCCAAAGAGCTTGAGAACAAGGCATAGTGTTCCCTGCTGTCTCTTTGGGCGTGGGACCAATCTCCACACATATGGCATTTTACTGCCTGGCACGGCGCCAAGTGTGAAAGGGTGGTTTTGAGGCTGAAGGCAACAAGAAAGTCTGCAGCCCCCAGGTGTGTGGGGCTACGCAAGCGGTTCCCAAAGAGCTTTAGAACAAGGCATAGTTTTCCCTGCTGGCTCTTTGGGCGTGGGACCAATCTCCAGACGTATGGCCATTTTTGTGCCTGGCGTGGCGCCAAGTGGGAAAGGGCGGTTTTGAGGCTGAAGGCAGCAGGAAAGCCTGCAGCCCCCAGGTCTGTGGGGCTACGCAAGCGGTTCCCAAAGAGCTTTAGAACAAGGCATAGTGTTCCCTGCTGGCTGTTTGGGCGTGGGACCAATCTCCAGACATATGGCCATTTTTGTGCCTGGCGTGGCGCCAAGTGGGAAAGGGTGGTTTTGAGGCTGAAGGCAGCAGGAAAGCCTGCAGCCCCCAGGTGTGTGGGGCTACGCAAGCCGTTCCCAAAGAGCTTGAGAACAAGGCATAGTGTTCCCTGCTGGCTGTTTGGGCGTGGGACCAATCTCCAGACAGATGGCCATTTTTGTGCCTGGCGAGGCGCCAAGTGGGAAAGGGTGGTTTTGAGGCTGAAGGCAGCAGGAAAGCCTGCAGCCCCCAGGTCTGTGGGGCTACGCAAGCGGTTCCCAAAGACCTTTAGAACAAGGCATAGTGTTCCCTGCTGGCTCTTTGGGCGTGGGACCAATCTCCAGACGTATGGCCATTTTTGTGCCTGGCGTGGCGCCAAGTGGGAAAGGGCGGTTTTGAGGCTGAAGGCAGCAGGAAAGCCTGCAGCCCCCAGGTCTGTGGGGCTACGCAAGCAGTTCCCAAAAAGCTTTAGAACAAGGCATAGTGTTCCCTGCTGGCTGTTTGGGCGTGGGACCAATCTCCATACATATGGCCATTTTTGTGCCTGGCGCGGTGCCAAGTGGGAAAGGGTGGTTTTGAGGCTGAAGGCAGCAGGAAAGCTTGCAGCCCCCAGGTGTGTGGGGCTACGCAAGCGGTTCCCAAAGAGCTTTAGAACAAGGCATAGTGTTCCCTGCTGGCTCCTTGGGCGTGGGACCAATCTCCAGACATATGGCCATTTTTGTGCCTGGCGCGGCGCCAAGTGGGAAAGGGTGGTTTTGAGGCTGAAGGCAGCAGGAAAGCCTGCAGCCCCCAGGTGTGTGGGGCTACGCAAGCGGTTCCCAAAGAGCTTGAGAACAAGGCATAGTTTTCCCTGCTGGCTCTTTGGGCGTGGGACCAATCTCCAGACAGATGGCCATTTTTGTGCCTGGCGAGGCGCCAAGTGGGAAAGGGTGGTTTTGAGGCTGAAGGCAGCAGGAAAGCCTGCAGCCCCCAGGTCTGTGGGGCTACGCAAGCAGTTCCCAAAGATCTTTAGAACAAGGCATAGTGTTCCCTGCTGGCTCTTTGGGCGTGGGACCAATCTCCAGACGTATGGCCATTTTTGTGCCTGGCGTGGCGCCAAGTGGGAAAGGGCGGTTTTGAGGCTGAAGGCAGCAGGAAAGCCTGCAGCCCCCAGGTCTGTGGGGCTACGCAAGCAGTTCCCAAAAAGCTTTAGAACAAGGCATAGTGTTCCCTGCTGGCTGTTTGGGCGTGGGACCAATCTCCATACATATGGCCATTTTTGTGCCTGGCGCGGTGCCAAGTGGGAAAGGGTGGTTTTGAGGCTGAAGGCAGCAGGAAAGCTTGCAGCCCCCAGGTGTGTGGGGCTACGCAAGCGGTTCCCAAAGAGCTTTAGAACAAGGCATAGTGTTCCCTGCTGGCTCCTTGGGCGTGGGACCAATCTCCAGACATATGGCCATTTTTGTGCCTGGCGCGGCGCCAAGTGGGAAAGGGTGGTTTTGAGGCTGAAGGCAGCAGGAAAGCCTGCAGCCCCCAGGTGTGTGGGGCTACGCAAGCGGTTCCCAAAGAGCTTGAGAACAAGGCATAGTTTTCCCTGCTGGCTCTTTGGGCGTGGGACCAATCTCCAGACAGATGGCCATTTTTGTGCCTGGCGAGGCGCCAAGTGGGAAAGGGTGGTTTTGAGGCTGAAGGCAGCAGGAAAGCCTGCAGCCCCCAGGTCTATGGGGCTACGCAAGCAGTTCCCAAAGATCTTTAGAACAAGGTATAGTTTTCCCTGCTGGCTCTTTGGGCGTGGGACCAATCTCCATACATATGGCCATTTTTGTGCCTGGCGCGGCACCAAGTGGGAAAGGGTAGTTTTGAGGCTGAAGGCAGCAGGAAAGCTTGCAGCCCCCAGGTCTGTGGGGCTACGCAAGCGGTTCCCAAAGAGCTTTAGAACAAGGCATAGTGTTCCCTGCTGGCTGTTTGGGCGTGGGACCAATCTCCATACATATGGCCATTTTTGTGCCTGGCGCGGCACCAAGTGGGAAAGGGTAGTTTTGAGGCTGAAGGCAGCAGGAAAGCTTGCAGCCCCCAGGTGTGTGGGGCTACGCAAGCGGTTCCCAAAGAGCTTTAGAACCAGGCATAGTGTTCCCTGCTGGCTCTTTGGGCGTGGGACCAATCTCCAGACATATGGCCATTTTTGTGCCTGGCGTGGCGCCAAGTGGGAAAGGGTGGTTTTGAGGCTGAAGGCAGCAGGAAAGCCTGCAGCCGCCAGGTGTGTGGGGCTACGCAAGCGGTTCCCAAAGAGCTTTAGAACAAGGCATAGTGTTCCCTGCTGGCTCTTTGGGCGTGGGACCAATCTCCACACATATGGCAATTTACTGCCTGGCACGGCGCCAAGTGGGAAAGGGTGGTTTTGAGGCTGAAGGCAACAAGAAAGTCTGCAGCCCCCAGGTGTTTGGGGCTACGCAAGCGGTTCCCAAAGAGCTTTAGAACAAGGCATAGTGTTCCCTGCTGGCTCTTTGGGCGTGGGACCAATCTCCAGACGTATGGCCATTTTTGTGCCTGGCGTGGCGCCAAGTGGGAAAGGGTGGTTTTGAGGCTGAAGGCAGCAGGAAAGCCTGCAGCCCCCAGGTGTGTGGGGCTACGCAAGCGGTTCCCAAAGACCTTTAGAACAAGGCATAGTTTTCCCTGCTGGCTCTTTGGGTGTGGGACCAATCTCCAGACATATGGCCATTTTTGTGCCTGGCGCGGCGCCAAGTGGGAAAGGGTGGTTTTGAGGCTGAAGGCAGCAGGAAAGCCTGCAGCCCCCAGGTGTGTGGGGCTACGCAAGCGGTTCCCAAAGAGCTTGAGAACAAGGCATAGTGTTCCCTGCTGGCTCTTTGGGCGTGGGACCAATCTCCAGACAGATGGCCATTTTTGTGCCTGGCGCGGTGCCAAGTGGGAAAGGGTGGTTTTGAGGCTGAAGGCAGCAGGAAAGCCTGCAGCCCCCAGGTGTGTGGGGCTACGCAAGCGGTTCCCAAAGAGCTTGAGAACAAGGCATAGTGTTCCCTGCTGTCTCTTTGGGCGTGGGACCAATCTCCACACATATGGCATTTTACTGCCTGGCACGGCGCCAAGTGGGAAAGGGTGGTTTTGAGGCTGAAGGCAGCAGGAAAGCCTGCAGCCCCCAGGTCTGTGGGGCTACGCAAGCAGTTCTCAAAGAGCTTTAGAACAAGGCATAGTTTTCCCTGCTGGCTCTTTTGGCATGGGACCAATCTCCAGACAGATGGCCATTTTTGTGCCTGGCGCGGCGCCAAGTGGGAAAGGGTGGTTTTGAGGCTGAAGGCAGCAGGAAAGCCTGCAGCCCCCAGGTCTGTGGGGCTACGCAAGCGGTTCCCAAAGAGCTTGAGAACAAGGCATAGTTTTCCCTGCTGGCTCTTTGGGCGTGGGACCAATCTCCAGACAGATGGCCATTTTTGTGCCTGGCGCGGCGCCAAGTGGGAAAGGGTGGTTTTGAGGCTGAAGGCAGCAGGAAAGCCTGCAGCCCCCAGGTGTGTGGGGCTACGCAAGCGGTTCCCAAAGAGCTTGAGAACAAGGCATAGTGTTCCCTGCTGGCTCTTTGGGCGTGGGACCAATCTCCACACATATGGCATTTTACTGCCTGGCACGGCGCCAAGTGGGAAAGGGTGGTTTTGAGGCTGAAGGCAACAAGAAAGTCTGCAGCCCCCAGGTGTGTGGGGCTACGCAAGCGGTTCCCAAAGAGCTTTAGAACAAGGCATAGTTTTCCCTGCTGGCTCTTTGGGCGTGGGACCAATCTCCAGACGTATGGCCATTTTTGTGCCTGGCGTGGCGCCAAGTGGGAAAGGGCGGTTTTGAGGCTGAAGGCAGCAGGAAAGCCTGCAGCCCCCAGGTCTGTGGGGCTACGCAAGCAGTTCCCAAAGAGCTTTAGAACAAGGCATAGTGTTCCCTGCTGGCTGTTTGGGCGTGGGACCAATCTCCAGACATATGGCCATTTTTGTGCCTGGCGCGGCGCCAAGTGGGAAAGGGTGGTTTTGAGGCTGAAGGCAGCAGGAAAGCCTGCAGCCCCCAGGTGTGTGGGGCTACGCAAGCGGTTCCCAAAGAGCTTGAGAACAAGGCATAGTGTTCCCTGCTGGCTCTTTGGGCGTGGGACCAATCTCCAGACAGATGGCCATTTTTGTGCCTGGCGAGGCGCCAAGTGGGAAAGGGTGGTTTTGAGGCTGAAGGCAGCAGGAAAGCCTGCAGCCCCCAGGTGTGTGGGGCTACGCAAGCGGTTCCCAAAGAGCTTGAGAACAAGGCATAGTGTTCCCTGCTGGCTCTTTGGGCGTGGGACCAATCTCCAGACGTATGGCCATTTTTGTGCCTGGCGTGGCGCCAAGTGGGAAAGGGCGGTTTTGAGGCTGAAGGCAGCAGGAAAGCTTGCAGCCCCCAGGTGTGTGGGGCTACGCAAGCGGTTCCCAAAGAGCTTTAGAACAAGGCATAGTGTTCCCTGCTGGCTCCTTGGGCGTGGGACCAATCTCCAGACATATGGCCATTTTTGTGCCTGGCGCGGCGCCAAGTGGGAAAGGGTGGTTTTGAGGCTGAAGGCAGCAGGAAAGCCTGCAGCCCCCAGGTGTGTGGGGCTACGCAAGCGGTTCTCAAAGAGCTTGAGAACAAGGCATAGTTTTCCCTGCTGGCTCTTTGGGCGTGGGACCAATCTCCAGACAGATGGCCATTTTTGTGCCTGGCGAGGCGCCAAGTGGGAAAGGGTGGTTTTGAGGCTGAAGGCAGCAGGAAAGCCTGCAGCCCCCAGGTCTGTGGGGCTACGCAAGCAGTTCCCAAAGATCTTTAGAACAAGGTATAGTTTTCCCTGCTGGCTCTTTGGGCGTGGGACCAATCTCCATACATATGGCCATTTTTGTGCCTGGCGCGGCACCAAGTGGGAAAGGGTAGTTTTGAGGCTGAAGGCAGCAGGAAAGCTTGCAGCCCCCAGGTCTGTGGGGCTACGCAAGCGGTTCCCAAAGAGCTTTAGAACAAGGCATAGTGTTCCCTGCTGGCTGTTTGGGCGTGGGACCAATCTCCATACATATGGCCATTTTTGTGCCTGGCGCGGCACCAAGTGGGAAAGGGTGGTTTTGAGGCTGAAGGCAGCAGGAAAGCTTGCAGCCCCCAGGTGTGTGGGGCTACGCAAGCGGTTCCCAAAGAGCTTTAGAACCAGGCATAGTGTTCCCTGCTGGCTCTTTGGGCGTGGGACCAATCTCCAGACATATGGCCATTTTTGTGCCTGGCGTGGCGCCAAGTGGGAAAGGGTGGTTTTGAGGCTGAAGGCAGCAGGAAAGCCTGCAGCCGCCAGGTGTGTGGGGCTACGCAAGCGGTTCCCAAAGAGCTTTAGAACAAGGCATAGTGTTCCCTGCTGGCTCTTTGGGCGTAGGACAAATCTCCAGACAGATGGCCATTTTTGTGCCTGGCGCGACGCCAAGTGGGAAAGGGTGGTTTTGAGGCTGAAGGCAGCAGGAAAGCCTGCAGCCCCCAGGTGTGTGGGGCTACGCAAGCGGTTCCCAAAGAGCTTTAGAACAAGGCATAGTTTTCCCTGCTGGCTCTTTGGGCGTGGGACCAATCTCCAGACATATGGCCATTTTTGTGCCTGGCGCGGTGCCAAGTGGGAAAGGGTGGTTTTGAGGCTGAAGGCAGCAGGAAAGCCTGCAGCCCCCAGGTGTGTGGGGCTACGCAAGCGGTTCCCAAAGAGCTTTAAAACAAGGCATAGTTTTCCCTGCTGGCTCTTTGGGCGTGGGACCAATCTCCAGACGTATGGCCATTTTTGTGCCTGGCGAGGCGCCAAGTGGGAAAGGGCGGTTTTGAGGCTGAAGGCAGCAGGAAAGCCTGCAGCCCCCAGGTGTGTGGGGCTACGCAAGCGGTTCCCAAAGAGCTTGAGAACAAGGCATAGTGTTCCCTGCTGGCTCTTTGGGCGTGGGACCAATCTCCACACATATGGCAATTTACTGCCTGGCACGGCGCCAAGTGGGAAAGGGTGGTTTTGAGGCTGAAGGCAACAAGAAAGTCTGCAGCCCCCAGGTGTTTGGGGCTACGCAAGCGGTTCCCAAAGAGCTTTAGAACAAGGCATAGTGTTCCCTGCTGGCTCTTTGGGCGTGGGACCAATCTCCAGACGTATGGCCATTTTTGTGCCTGGCGTGGCGCCAAGTGGGAAAGGGTGGTTTTGAGGCTGAAGGCAGCAGGAAAGCCTGCAGCCCCCAGGTGTGTGGGGCTACGCAAGCGGTTCCCAAAGACCTTTAGAACAAGGCATAGTTTTCCCTGCTGGCTCTTTGGGTGTGGGACCAATCTCCAGACATATGGCCATTTTTGTGCCTGGCGCGGCGCCAAGTGGGAAAGGGTGGTTTTGAGGCTGAAGGCAGCAGGAAAGCCTGCAGCCCCCAGGTGTGTGGGGCTACGCAAGCGGTTCCCAAAGAGCTTGAGAACAAGGCATAGTGTTCCCTGCTGGCTCTTTGGGCGTGGGACCAATCTCCAGACAGATGGCCATTTTTGTGCCTGGCGAGGCGCCAAGTGGGAAAGGGTGGTTTTGAGGCTGAAGGCAGCAGGAAAGCCTGCAGCCCCCAGGTGTGTGGGGCTACGCAAGCGGTTCCCAAAGAGCTTGAGAACAAGGCATAGTGTTCCCTGCTGTCTCTTTGGGCGTGGGACCAATCTCCACACATATGGCATTTTACTGCCTGGCACGGCGCCAAGTGGGAAAGGGCGTTTTTGAGGCTGAAGGCAGCAGGAAAGCCTGCAGCCCCCAGGTCTGTGGGGCTACGCAAGCAGTTCCCAAAGAGCTTTAGAACAAGGCATAGTGTTCCCTGCTGGCTGTTTGGGCGTGGGACCAATCTCCATACATATGGCCATTTTTGTGCCTGGCGCGGCACCAAGTGGGAAAGGGTGGTTTTGAGGCTGAAGGCAGCAGGAAAGCTTGCAGCCCCCAGTTGTGTGGGGCTACGCAAGCCGTTCCCAAAGAGCTTTAGAACAAGGCATAGTTTTCCCTGCTGGCTCTTTTGGCATGGGACCAATCTCCAGACATATGGCCATTTTTGTGCCTGGCGCGGCGCCAAGTGGGAAAGGGTGGTTTTGAGGCTGAAGGCAGCAGGAAAGCCTGCAGCCCCCAGGTCTGTGGGGCTACGCAAGCGGTTCCCAAAGAGCTTGAGAACAAGGCATAGTTTTCCCTGCTGGCTCTTTGGGCGTGGGACCAATCTCCAGACAGATGGCCATTTTTGTGCCTGGCGCGGCGCCAAGTGGGAAAGGGTGGTTTTGAGGCTGAAGGCAGCAGGAAAGCCTGCAGCCCCCAGGTGTGTGGGGCTACGCAAGCGGTTCCCAAAGAGCTTGAGAACAAGGCATAGTGTTCCCTGCTGGCTCTTTGGGCGTGGGACCAATCTCCACACATATGGCATTTTACTGCCTGGCACGGCGCCAAGAGGGAAAGGGTGGTTTTGAGGCTGAAGGCAGCAGGAAAGCTTGCAGCCCCCAGGTCTGTGGGCCTTCGCAAGCGGTTCCCAAAGAGCTTTAGAACAAGGCATAGTTTTCCCTGCTGGCTCTTTGGGCGTGGGACCAATCTCCAGACGTATGGCCATTTTTGTGCCTGGCGTGGCGCCAAGTGGGAAAGGGCGGTTTTGAGGCTGAAGGCAGCAGGAAAGCCTGCAGCCCCCAGGTCTGTGGGGCTACGCAAGCAGTTCCCAAAGAGCTTTAGAACAAGGCATAGTGTTCCCTGCTGGCTGTTTGGGCGTGGGACCAATCTCCAGACATATGGCCATTTTTGTGCCTGGCGCGGCGCCAAGTGGGAAAGGGTGGTTTTGAGGCTGAAGGCAGCAGGAAAGCCTGCAGCCCCCAGGTGTGTGGGGCTACGCAAGCGGTTTCCAAAGAGCTTGAGAACAAGGCATAGTGTTCCCTGCTGGCTCTTTGGGCGTGGGACCAATCTCCAGACAGATGGCCATTTTTGTGCCTGGCGAGGCGCCAAGTGGGAAAGGGTGGTTTTGAGGCTGAAGGCAGCAGGAAAGCCTGCAGCCCCCAGGTCTGTGGGGCTACGCAAGCGGTTCCCAAAGAGCTTTAGAACAAGGCATAGTGTTCCCTGCTGGCTCTTTGGGCGTGGGACCAATCTCCAGACGTATGGCCATTTTTGTGCCTGGCGTGGCGCCAAGTGGGAAAGGGCGGTTTTGAGGCTGAAGGCAGCAGGAAAGCCTGCAGCCCCCAGGTCTGTGGGGCTACGCAAGCAGTTCCCAAAAAGCTTTAGAACAAGGCATAGTGTTCCCTGCTGGCTGTTTGGGCGTGGGACCAATCTCCATACATATGGCCATTTTTGTGCCTGGCGCGGCACCAAGTGGGAAAGGGTGGTTTTGAGGCTGAAGGCAGCAGGAAAGCTTGCAGCCCCCAGGTGTGTGGGGCTACGCAAGCGGTTCCCAAAGAGCTTTAGAACAAGGCATAGTGTTCCCTGCTGGCTCCTTGGGCGTGGGACCAATCTCCAGACATATGGCCATTTTTGTGCCTGGCGCGGCGCCAAGTGGGAAAGGGTGGTTTTGAGGCTGAAGGCAGCAGGAAAGCTTGCAGCCCCCAGTTGTGTGGGGCTACGCAAGCCGTTCCCAAAGAGCTTTAGAACAAGGCATAGTTTTCCCTGCTGGCTCTTTTGGCATGGGACCAATCTCCAGACATATGGCCATTTTTGTGCCTGGCGCGGCGCCAAGTGGGAAAGGGTGGTTTTGAGGCTGAAGGCAGCAGGAAAGCCTGCAGCCCCCAGGTGTGTGGGGCTACGCAAGCGGTTCCCAAAGAGCTTGAGAACAAGGCATAGTTTTCCCTGCTGGCTCTTTGGGCGTGGGACCAATCTCCAGACAGATGGCCATTTTTGTGCCTGGCGCGGCGCCAAGTGGGAAAGGGTGGTTTTGAGGCTGAAGGCAGCAGGAAAGCCTGCAGCCCCCAGGTGTGTGGGGCTACGCAAGCGGTTCCCAAAGAGCTTGAGAACAAGGCATAGTGTTCCCTGCTGGCTCTTTGGGCGTGGGACCAATCTCCACACATATGGCATTTTACTGCCTGGCACGGCGCCAAGAGGGAAAGGGTGGTTTTGAGGCTGAAGGCAGCAGGAAAGCCTGCAGCTCCCAGGTGTGTGGGCCTTCGCAAGCGGTTCCCAAAGAGCTTTAGAACCAGGCATAGTTTTCCCTGCTGGCTCTTTGGGCGTGGGACCAATCTCCAGACGTATGGCCATTTTTGTGCCTGGCGTGGCGCCAAGTGGGAAAGGGCGGTTTTGAGGCTGAAGGCAGCAGGAAAGCCTGCAGCCCCCAGGTCTGTGGGGCTACGCAAGCAGTTCCCAAAGAGCTTTAGAACAAGGCATAGTGTTCCCTGCTGGCTGTTTGGGCGTGGGACCAATCTCCAGACAGATGGCCATTTTTGTGCCTGGCGCGGCGCCAAGTGGGAAAGGGTGGTTTTGAGGCTGAAGGCAGCAGGAAAGCCTGCAGCCCCCAGGTGTGTGGGGCTACGCAAGCGGTTTCCAAAGAGCTTGAGAACAAGGCATAGTTTTCCCTGCTGGCTCTTTGGGCGTGGGACCAATCTCCAGACAGATGGCCATTTTTGTGCCTGGCGAGGCGCCAAGTGGGAAAGGGTGGTTTTGAGGCTGAAGGCAGCAGGAAAGCCTGCAGCCCCCAGGTCTGTGGGGCTACGCAAGCGGTTCCCAAAGAGCTTGAGAACAAGGCATAGTGTTCCCTGCTGGCTCTTTGGGCGTGGGACCAATCTCCAGACGTATGGCCATTTTTGTGCCTGGCGTGGCGCCAAGTGGGAAAGGGCGGTTTTGAGGCTGAAGGCAGCAGGAAAGCCTGCAGCCCCCAGGTCTGTGGGGCTACGCAAGCAGTTCCCAAAAAGCTTTAGAACAAGGCATAGTGTTCCCTGCTGGCTGTTTGGGCGTGGGACCAATCTCCATACATATGGCCATTTTTGTGCCTGGCGCGGCACCAAGTGGGAAAGGGTGGTTTTGAGGCTGAAGGCAGCAGGAAAGCTTGCAGCCCCCAGGTGTGTGGGGCTACGCAAGCGGTTCCCAAAGAGCTTTAGAACAAGGCATAGTGTTCCCTGCTGGCTCCTTGGGCGTGGGACCAATCTCCAGACATATGGCCATTTTTGTGCCTGGCGCGGCGCCAAGTGGGAAAGGGTGGTTTTGAGGCTGAAGGCAGCAGGAAAGCCTGCAGCCCCCAGGTGTGTGGGGCTACGCAAGCGGTTCCCAAAGACCTTTAGAACAAGGCATAGTGTTCCCTGCTGGCTCTTTGGGCGTGGGACCAATCTGCAGACATATGGCCATTTTTGTGCCTCCAACGACGCCAAGTGGGAAAGGGCGGTTTTGAGGCTGAAGGCAGCAGGAAAGCCTGCAGCCCCCAGGTCTGTGGGGCTACGCAAGCAGTTCCCAAAGAGCTTTAGAACAAGGCATAGTGTTCCCTGCTGGCTGTTTGGGCGTGGGACCAATCTCCATATATATGGCCATTTTTGTGCCTGGCGCGGCACCAAGTGGGAAAGGGTGGTTTTGAGGCTGAAGGCAGCAGGAAAGCTTGCAGCCCCCAGGTCTGTGGGGCTACGCAAGCGGTTCCCAAAGAGCTTTAGAACAAGGCATAGTTTTCCCTGCTGGCTCTTTTGGCATGGGACCAATCTCCAGACATATGGCCATTTTTGTGCCTGGCATGGCGCCAAGTGGGAAAGGGTGGTTTTGAGGCTGAAGGCAGCAGGAAAGCCTGCAGCCCCCAGGTGTGTGGGGCTACGCAAGCGGTTCCCAAAGACCTTTAGAACAAGGCATAGTTTTCCCTGCTGGCTCTTTGGGTGTGGGACCAATCTGCAGACATATGGCCATTTTTGTGCCTGGCGCGGCGCCAAGTGGGAAAGGGTGGTTTTGAGGCTGAAGGCAGCAGGAGAGCCTGCAGCCCCCAGGTGTGTGGGGCTACGCAAGCGGTTCCCAAAGAGCTTTAGAACCAGGCATAGTGTTCCCTGCTGGCTCTTTGGGCGTGGGACCAATCTCCAGACATATGGCCATTTTTGTGCCTGGCGCGGCGCCAAGTGGGAAAGGGTGGTTTTGAGGCTGAAGGCAGCAGGAAAGCCTGCAGCCCCCAGGTGTGTGGGGCTACGCAAGCGGTTCCCAAAGAGCTTTAGAACAAGGCATAGTGTTCCCTGCTGGCTCTTTGGGCATGGGACCAATCTCCAGACATATGGCCATTTTTGTGCCTGGCGCGGCGCGAAGTGGGAAAGGGTGGTTTTGAGGCTGAAGGCAGCAGGAAAGCCTGCAGCTCCCAGGTGTGTGGGCTACGCAAGCGGTTCCCAAAGAGCTTTAGAACCAGGCATAGTTTTCCCTGCTGGCTCTTTGGGCGTGTGACCAATCTCCAGACAGATGGCCATTTTTGTGCCTGACGCGGCGCCAAGTGGGAAAGGGTGGTTTTGAGGCTGAAGGCAGCAGGAGAGCCTGCAGCCCCCAGGTCTGTGGGGCTACGCAAGCGGTTCCCAAAGAGCTTTAGAACAAGGCATAGTGTTCCCTGCTGGCTCTTTGGGCGTGGGACCAATCTCCAGACAGATGGCCATTTTTGTGCCTGGCGCGGCACCAAGTGGGAAAGGGTGATTTTGAGGCTGAAGGCAGCAGGAAAGCCTGCAGCCCCCAGGTGTGTGGGGCTACGCAAGCGGTTCCCAAAGAGCTTGAGAACAAGGCATAGTGTTCCCTGCTGGCTCTTTGGGCGTGGGACCAATCTCCACACATATGGCCATTTTTGTGCCTGGCGAGGCGCCAAGTGGGAAAGGGCGGTTTTGAGGCTGAAGGCAGCAGGAAAGCCTGCAGCCCCCAGGTCTGTGGGGCTACGCAAGCAGTTCCCAAAGAGCTTTAGAACAAGGCATAGTGTTCCCTGCTGGCTGTTTGGGCGTGGGACCAATCTCCATACATATGGCCATTTTTGTGCCTGGGGCGGCGCGAAGTGGGAAAGGGTGGTTTTGATGCTGAAGGCAACAAGAAAGTCTGCAGCCCCCAGGTCTGTGGGGCTACGCAAGCGGTTCCCAAAGAGCTTTAGAAAAAGGTATAGTGTTCCCTGCTGGCTCTTTGGGCGTGGGACCAATCTCCAGACAGATGGCCATTTTTGTGCCTGGCGAGGCGCCAAGTGGGAAAGGGTGGTTTTGAGGCTGAAGGCAGCAGGAAAGCCTGCAGCCCCCAGGTCTGTGGGGCTACGCAAGCGGTTCCCAAAGACCTTTAGAACAAGGCATAGTGTTCCCTGCTGGCTCTTTGGGCGTGGGACCAATCTCCAGACGTATGGCCATTTTTGTGCCTGGCGTGGCGCCAAGTGGGAAAGGGCGGTTTTGAGGCTGAAGGCAGCAGGAAAGCCTGCAGCCCCCAGGTCTGTGGGGCTACACAAGCAGTTCCCAAAAAGCTTTAGAACAAGGCATAGTGTTCCCTGCTGGCTGTTTGGGCGTGGGACCAATCTCCATACATATGGCCATTTTTGTGCCTGGCGCGGCACCAAGTGGGAAAGGGTGGTTTTGAGGCTGAAGGCAGCAGGAAAGCTTGCAGCCCCCAGGTGTGTGGGGCTACGCAAGCGGTTCCCAAAGAGCTTTAGAACAAGGCATAGTGTTCCCTGCTGGCTCTTTGGGCGTGGGACCAATCTCCAGACATATGGCCATTTTTGTGCCTGGCGCGGCGCCAAGTGGGAAAGGGTGGTTTTGAGGCTGAAGGCAGCAGGAAAGCCTGCAGCCCCCAGGTCTGTGGGGCTACGCAAGCGGTTCCCAAAGACCTTTAGAACAAGGCATAGTGTTCCCTGCTGGCTCTTTGGGCGTGGGACCAATCTGCAGACATATGGCCATTTTTGTGCCTCCAACGACGCCAAGTGGGAAAGGGCGGTTTTGAGGCTGAAGGCAGCAGGAAAGCCTGCAGCCCCCAGGTCTGTGGGGCTACGCAAGCAGTTTCCAAAGAGCTTTAGAACAAGGCATAGTGTTCCCTGCTGGCTGTTTGGGCGTGGGACCAATCTCCATATATATGGCCATTTTTGTGCCTGGCGCGGCACCAAGTGGGAAAGGGTGGTTTTGAGGCTGAAGGCAGCAGGAAAGCCTGCAGCCCCCAGGTCTGTGGGGCTACGCAAGCGGTTCCCAAAGAGCTTTAGAACAAGGCATAGTTTTCCCTGCTGGCTCTTTTGGCATGGGACCAATCTCCAGACATATGGCCATTTTTGTGCCTGGCATGGCGCCAAGTGGGAAAGGGTGGTTTTGAGGCTGAAGGCAGCAGGAAAGCCTGCAGCCCCCAGGTGTGTGGGGCTACGCAAGCGGTTCCCAAAGACCTTTAGAACAAGGCATAGTTTTCCCTGCTGGCTCTTTGGGTGTGGGACCAATCTGCAGACATATGGCCATTTTTGTGCCTGGCGCGGCGCCAAGTGGGAAAGGGTGGTTTTGAGGCTGAAGGCAGCAGGAAAGCCTGCAGCCCCGAGGTGTGTGGGGCTACGCAAGCGGTTCCCAAAGAGCTTTAGAACAAGGCATAGTGTTCCCTGCTGGCTCTTTGGGCGTGGGACCAATCTCCAGACATATGGCCATTTTTGTGCCTGGCGCGGCGCCAAGTGGGAAAGGGTGGTTTTGAGGCTGAAGGCAGCAGGAAAGCCTGCAGCCCCCAGGTGTGTGGGGCTACGCAAGCGGTTGCCAAAGAGCTTTAGAAAAAGGCATAGTGTTCCCTGCTGGCTGTTTGGGCGTGGGACCAATCTCCATACATATGGCCATTTTTGTGCCTGGCGCGGCGCCAAGTGGGAAAGGGTGGTTTTGAGGCTGAAGGCAGCAGGAGAGCCTGCAGCCCCCAGGTGTGTGGGGCTACGCAAGCGGTTCCCAAAGAGCTTTAGAACCAGGCATAGTGTTCCCTGCTGGCTCTTTGGGCGTGGGACCAATCTCCAGACATATGGCCATTTTTGTGCCTGGCGCGGCGCCAAGTGGGAAAGGGTGGTTTTGAGGCTGAAGGCAGCAGGAAAGCTTGCAGCCCCCAGGTGTGTGGGGCTACGCAAGCGGTTCCCAAAGAGCTTTAGAACAAGGCATAGTGTTCCCTGCTGGCTCTTTGGGCGTGGGACCAATCTCCAGACATATGGCCATTTTTGTGCCTGGCGCGGCGCCAAGTGGGAAAGGGTGGTTTTGAGGCTGAAGGCAGCAGGAAAGCCTGCAGCCCCCAGGTCTGTGGGGCTACGCAAGCGGTTCCCAAAGACCTTTAGAACAAGGCATAGTGTTCCCTGCTGGCTCTTTGGGCGTGGGACCAATCTGCAGACATATGGCCATTTTTGTGCCTCCAACGACGCCAAGTGGGAAAGGGCGGTTTTGAGGCTGAAGGCAGCAGGAAAGCCTGCAGCCCCCAGGTCTGTGGGGCTACGCAAGCAGTTCCCAAAGAGCTTTAGAACAAGGCATAGTGTTCCCTGCTGGCTGTTTGGGCGTGGGACCAATCTCCATATATATGGCCATTTTTGTGCCTGGCGCGGCACCAAGTGGGAAAGGGTGGTTTTGAGGCTGAAGGCAGCAGGAAAGCCTGCAGCCCCCAGGTCTGTGGGGCTACGCAAGCGGTTCCCAAAGAGCTTTAGAACAAGGCATAGTTTTCCCTGCTGGCTCTTTTGGCATGGGACCAATCTCCAGACATATGGCCATTTTTGTGCCTGGCATGGCGCCAAGTGGGAAAGGGTGGTTTTGAGGCTGAAGGCAGCAGGAAAGCCTGCAGCCCCCAGGTGTGTGGGGCTACGCAAGCGGTTCCCAAAGACCTTTAGAACAAGGCATAGTTTTCCCTGCTGGCTCTTTGGGTGTGGGACCAATCTGCAGACATATGGCCATTTTTGTGCCTGGCGCGGCGCCAAGTGGGAAAGGGTGGTTTTGAGGCTGAAGGCAGCAGGAAAGCCTGCAGCCCCCAGGTGTGTGGGGCTACGCAAGCGGTTCCCAAAGAGCTTTAGAACAAGGCATAGTGTTCCCTGCTGGCTCTTTGGGCGTGGGACCAATCTCCAGACATATGGCCATTTTTGTGCCTGGCGCGGCGCCAAGTGGGAAAGGGTGGTTTTGAGGCTGAAGGCAGCAGGAAAGCCTGCAGCCCCCAGGTGTGTGGGGCTACGCAAGCGGTTGCCAAAGAGCTTTAGAAAAAGGCATAGTGTTCCCTGCTGGCTGTTTGGGCGTGGGACCAATCTCCATACATATGGCCATTTTTGTGCCTGGCGCGGCGCCAAGTGGGAAAGGGTGGTTTTGAGGCTGAAGGCAGCAGGAGAGCCTGCAGCCCCCAGGTGTGTGGGGCTACGCAAGCGGTTCCCAAAGAGCTTTAGAACCAGGCATAGTGTTCCCTGCTGGCTCTTTGGGCGTGGGACCAATCTCCAGACATATGGCCATTTTTGTGCCTGGCGCGGCGCCAAGTGGGAAAGGGTGGTTTTGAGGCTGAAGGCAGCAGGAAAGCCTGCAGCCCCCAGGTGTGTGGGGCTACGCAAGCGGTTCCCAAAGAGCTTTAGAACAAGGCATAGTGTTCCCTGCTGGCTCTTTGGGCATGGGACCAATCTCCAGACATATGGCCATTTTTGTGCCTGGCGCGGCGCGAAGTGGGAATGGGTGGTTTTGAGGCTGAAGGCAGCAGGAAAGCCTGCAGCTCCCAGGTGTGTGGGCTACGCAAGCGGTTCCCAAAGAGCTTTAGAACCAGGCATAGTTTTCCCTGCTGGCTCTTTGGGCGTGTGACCAATCTCCAGACAGATGGCCATTTTTGTGCCTGACGCGGCGCCAAGTGGGAAAGGGTGGTTTTGAGGCTGAAGGCAGCAGGAGAGCCTGCAGCCCCCAGGTCTGTGGGGCTACGCAAGCGGTTCCCAAAGAGCTTTAGAACAAGGCATAGTGTTCCCTGCTGGCTCTTTGGGCGTGGGACCAATCTCCAGACAGATGGCCATTTTTGTGCCTGGCGCGGCACCAAGTGGGAAAGGGTGATTTTGAGGCTGAAGGCAGCAGGAAAGCCTGCAGCCCCCAGGTGTGTGGGGCTACGCAAGCGGTTCCCAAAGAGCTTGAGAACAAGGCATAGTGTTCCCTGCTGGCTCTTTGGGCGTGGGACCAATCTCCAGACATATGGCCATTTTTGTGCCTGGCGCGGCGCCAAGTGGGAAAGGGTGGTTTTGATGCTGAAGGCAACAAGAAAGTCTGCAGCCCCCAGGTGTGTGGGGCTACGCAAGCGGTTCCCAAAGAGCTTTAGAACAAGGCATAGTGTTCCCTCCTGGCTCTTTGGGCGTGGGACCAATCTCCAGACGTATGGCCATTTTTGTGCCTGGCGTGGCGCCAAGTGGGAAAGGGCGGTTTTGAGGCTGAAGGCAGCAGGAAAGCCTGCAGCCCCCAGGTCTGTGGGGCTACGCAAGCAGTTCCCAAAAAGCTTTAGAACAAGGCATAGTGTTCCCTGCTGGCTGTTTGGGCGTGGGACCAATCTCCATACATATGGCCATTTTTGTGCCTGGCGCGGCACCAAGTGGGAAAGGGTGGTTTTGAGGCTGAAGGCAGCAGGAAAGCTTGCAGCCCCCAGGTGTGTGGGGCTACGCAAGCGGTTCCCAAAGAGCTTTAGAACAAGGCATAGTGTTCCCTGCTGGCTCTTTGGGCGTGGGACCAATCTCCAGACATATGGCCATTTTTGTGCCTGGCGCGGCGCCAAGTGGGAAAGGGTGGTTTTGAGGCTGAAGGCAGCAGGAAAGCCTGCAGCCCCCAGGTGTGTGGGGCTACGCAAGCGGTTCCCAAAGACCTTTAGAACAAGGCATAGTGTTCCCTGCTGGCTCTTTGGGCGTGGGACCAATCTGCAGACATATGGCCATTTTTGTGCCTCCAACGACGCCAAGTGGGAAAGGGCGGTTTTGAGGCTGAAGGCAGCAGGAAAGCCTGCAGCCCCCAGGTCTGTGGGGCTACGCAAGCAGTTCCCAAAGAGCTTTAGAACAAGGCATAGTGTTCCCTGCTGGCTGTTTGGGCGTGGGACCAATCTCCATATATATGGCCATTTTTGTGCCTGGCGCGGCACCAAGTGGGAAAGGGTGGTTTTGAGGCTGAAGGCAGCAGGAAAGCTTGCAGCCCCCAGGTCTGTGGGGCTACGCAAGCGGTTCCCAAAGAGCTTTAGAACAAGGCATAGTTTTCCCTGCTGGCTCCTTGGGCATGGGACCAATCTCCAGACATATGGCCATTTTTGTGCCTGGCGCGGCGCCAAGTGGGAAAGGGTGGTTTTGAGGCTGAAGGCAGCAGGAAAGCCTGCAGCCCCCAGGTGTGTGGGGCTACGCAAGCGGTTCCCAAAGAGCTTTAGAACAAGGCATAATGTTCCCTGCTGGCTCTTTGGGCGTGGGACCAATCTCCAGACATATGGCCATTTTTGTGCCTGGCGAGGCGCCAAGTGGGAAAGGGCGGTTTTGAGGCTGAAGGCAGCAGGAAAGCCTGCAGCCCCCAGGTCTGTGGGGCTACGCAAGCAGTTCCCAAAGAGCTTTAGAACAAGGCATAGTGTTCCCTGCTGGCTGTTTGGGCGTGGGACCAATCTCCATACATATGGCCATTTTTGTGCCTGGCGCGGCACCAAGTGGGAAAGGGTGGTTTTGATGCTGAAGGCAACAAGAAAGTCTGCAGCCCCCAGGTCTGTGGGGCTACGCAAGCGGTTCCCAAAGAGCTTTAGAAAAAGGTATAGTGTTCCCTGCTGGCTCTTTGGGCGTGGGACCAATCTCCAGACATATGGCCATTTTTGTGCCTGGCGTGACGCCAAGTGGGAAAGGGTGGTTTTGAGGCTGAAGGCAGCAGGAAAGCCTGCAGCCCCCACGTCTGTGGGGCTACGCAAGCGGTTCCCAAAGACCTTTAGAACAAGGCATAGTTTTCCCTGCTGTCTCTTTGGGCGTGGGACCAATCTCCAGACAGATGGCCATTTTTGTGCCTGGCGCGGCGCCAAGTGGGAAAGGGTGGTTTTGAGGCTGAAGGCAGCAGGAAAGCCTGCAGCCCCCAGGTGTGTGGGGCTACGCAAGCGGTTCCCAAAGAGCTTGAGAACAAGGCATAGTGTTCCCTGCTGGCTCTTTGGGCGTGGGACCAATCTCCAGACATATGGCCATTTTTGTGCCTGGCGCGGCGCCAAGTGGGAAAGGGTGGTCTTGAGGCTGAAGGCAGCAGGAAAGCCTGCAGCCCCCAGGTCTTTGGGCTACGCAAGCGGTTCCCAAAGAGCTTTAGAACAAGGCATAGTGTTCCCTGCTGGCTCTTTGGGCGTGGGACCAATCTCCAGACATATGGCCATTTTTGTGCCTGGCGTGGCGCCAAGTGGGAAAGGGCGGTTTTGAGGCTGAAGGCAGCAGGAAAGCCTGCAGCCCCCAGGTCTGTGGGGCTACGCAAGCGGTTCCCAAAGAGCTTTAGAACAAGGTATAGTGTTCCCTGCTGGCTGTTTGGGCGTGGGACCAATCTCCAGACATATGGCCATTTTTGTGCCTGGCGCGGCGCCAAGTGGGAAAGGGTGGTTTTGAGGCTGAAGGCAGCAGGAAAGCCTGCAGCCCCCAGGTGTGTGGGGCTACGCAAGCGGTTCCCAAAGAGCTTTAGAACAAGGCATAGTGTTCCCTGCTGGCTCTTTGGGCATGGGACCAATCTCCAGACATATGGCCATTTTTGTGCCTGGCGCGGCGCGAAGTGGGAATGGGTGGTTTTGAGGCTGAAGGCAGCAGGAAAGCCTGCAGCTCCCAGGTGTGTGGGCTACGCAAGCGGTTCCCAAAGAGCTTTAGAACCAGGCATAGTTTTCCCTGCTGGCTCTTTGGGCGTGTGACCAATCTCCAGACAGATGGCCATTTTTGTGCCTGACGCGGCGCCAAGTGGGAAAGGGTGGTTTTGAGGCTGAAGGCAGCAGGAGAGCCTGCAGCCCCCAGGTCTGTGGGGCTACGCAAGCGGTTCCCAAAGAGCTTTAGAACAAGGCATAGTGTTCCCTGCTGGCTCTTTGGGCGTGGGACCAATCTCCAGACAGATGGCCATTTTTGTGCCTGGCGCGGCACCAAGTGGGAAAGGGTGATTTTGAGGCTGAAGGCAGCAGGAAAGCCTGCAGCCCCCAGGTGTGTGGGGCTACGCAAGCGGTTCCCAAAGAGCTTGAGAACAAGGCATAGTGTTCCCTGCTGGCTCTTTGGGCGTGGGACCAATCTCCATACATATGGCCATTTTTGTGCCTGGCGCGGCGCCAAGTGGGAAAGGGTGGTTTTGATGCTGAAGGCAACAAGAAAGTCTGCAGCCCCCAGGTGTGTGGGGCTACGCAAGCGGTTCCCAAAGAGCTTTAGAACAAGGCATAGTGTTCCCTCCTGGCTCTTTGGGCGTGGGACCAATCTCCAGACGTATGGCCATTTTTGTGCCTGGCGTGGCGCCAAGTGGGAAAGGGCGGTTTTGAGGCTGAAGGCAGCAGGAAAGCCTGCAGCCCCCAGGTCTGTGGGGCTACGCAAGCAGTTCCCAAAAAGCTTTAGAACAAGGCATAGTGTTCCCTGCTGGCTGTTTGGGCGTGGGACCAATCTCCATACATATGGCCATTTTTGTGCCTGGCGCGGCACCAAGTGGGAAAGGGTGGTTTTGAGGCTGAAGGCAGCAGGAAAGCTTGCAGCCCCCAGGTGTGTGGGGCTACGCAAGCGGTTCCCAAAGAGCTTTAGAACAAGGCATAGTGTTCCCTGCTGGCTCTTTGGGCGTGGGACCAATCTCCAGACATATGGCCATTTTTGTGCCTGGCGCGGCGCCAAGTGGGAAAGGGTGGTTTTGAGGCTGAAGGCAGCAGGAAAGCCTGCAGCCCCCAGGTGTGTGGGGCTACGCAAGCGGTTCCCAAAGACCTTTAGAACAAGGCATAGTGTTCCCTGCTGGCTCTTTGGGCGTGGGACCAATCTGCAGACATATGGCCATTTTTGTGCCTCCAACGACGCCAAGTGGGAAAGGGCGGTTTTGAGGCTGAAGGCAGCAGGAAAGCCTGCAGCCCCCAGGTCTGTGGGGCTACGCAAGCAGTTCCCAAAGAGCTTTAGAACAAGGCATAGTGTTCCCTGCTGGCTGTTTGGGCGTGGGACCAATCTCCATATATATGGCCATTTTTGTGCCTGGCGCGGCACCAAGTGGGAAAGGGTGGTTTTGAGGCTGAAGGCAGCAGGAAAGCTTGCAGCCCCCAGGTGTGTGGGGCTACGCAAGCGGTTCCCAAAGAGCTTTAGAACAAGGCATAGTTTTCCCTGCTGGCTCCTTGGGCGTGGGACCAATCTCCAGACATATGGCCATTTTTGTGCCTGGCGCGGCGCCAAGTGGGAAAGGGTGGTTTTGAGGCTGAAGGCAGCAGGAAAGCCTGCAGCCCCCAGGTGTGTGGGGCTACGCAAGCGGTTCCCAAAGAGCTTTAGAACAAGGCATAGTTTTCCCTGCTGGCTCTTTGGGCGTGGGACCAATCTGCAGACATATGGCCATTTTTGTGCCTGGCGCGGCGCCAAGTGGGAAAGGGTGGTTTTGAGGCTGAAGGCAGCAGGAAAGCCTGCATCCCCCAGGTCTGTGGGGCTACGCAATCGGTTCCCAAAGAGCTTTAGAACAAGGCATAGTGTTCCCTGCTGGCTCTTTGGGCGTGGGACCAATCTCCAGACATATGGCCATTTTTGTGCCTGGCGCGGCGCCAAGTGGGAAAGGGTGGTTTTGAGGCTGAAGGCAGCAGGAAAGCCTGCAGCCCCCAGGTGTGTGGGGCTACGCAAGCGGTTCCCAAAGAGCTTTAGAACAAGGCATAGTGTTCCCTGCTGGCTCTTTGGGCATGGGACCAATCTCCAGACATATGGCCATTTTTGTGCCTGGCGCGGCGCCAAGTGGGAAAGGGTGGTTTTGAGGCTGAAGGCAGCAGGAAAGCCTGCAGCTCCCAGGTTTGTGGGCTACGCAAGCGGTTCCCAAAGAGCTTTAGAACAAGGCATAGTGTTCCCTGCTGGCTCTTTGGGCGTGGGACCAATCTCCACACATATGGCCATTTTTGTGCCTGGCGCGGTGCCAAGTGGGAAAGGGTGGTTTTGAGGCTGAAGGCAACAAGAAAGTCTGCAGCCCCCAGGTGTGTGGGGCTACGCAAGCGGTTCCCAAAGAGCTTTAGAACAAGGCATAATGTACCCTGCTGGCTCTTTGGGCGTGGGACCAATCTCCAGACATATGGCCATTTTTGTGCCTGGCGAGGCGCCAAGTGGGAAAGGGCGGTTTTGAGGCTGAAGGCAGCAGGAAAGCCTGCAGCCCCCAGGTCTGTGGGGCTACGCAAGCAGTTCCCAAAGAGCTTTAGAACAAGGCATAGTGTTCCCTGCTGGCTGTTTGGGCGTGGGACCAATCTCCATACATATGGCCATTTTTGTGCCTGGCGCGGCACCAAGTGGGAAAGGGTGGTTTTGATGCTGAAGGCAACAAGAAAGTCTGCAGCCCCCAGGTCTGTGGGGCTACGCAAGCGGTTCCCAAAGAGCTTTAGAAAAAGGTATAGTGTTCCCTGCTGGCTCTTTGGGCGTGGGACCAATCTCCAGACATATGGCCATTTTTGTGCCTGGCGCAGCGCCAAGTGGGAAAGGGTGGTTTTGAGGCTGAAGGCAGCAGGAAAGCCTGCAGCCCCCACGTCTGTGGGGCTACGCAAGCGGTTCCCAAAGAGCTTTAGAACAAGGCATAGTTTTCCCTGCTGTCTCTTTGGGCGTGGGGCAATCTCCAGACAGATGGCCATTTTTGTGCCTGGCGCGGCGCCAAGTGGGAAAGGGTGGTTTTGAGGCTGAAGGCAGCAGGAAAGCCTGCAGCCCCGAGGTGTGTGGGGCTACGCAAGCGGTTCCCAAAGAGCTTGAGAACAAGGCATAGTGTTCCCTGCTGGCTCTTTGGGCGTGGGACCAATCTCCAGACATATGGCCATTTTTGGGCCTGGCGCGGCGCCAAGTGGGAAAGGGTGGTCTTGAGGCTGAAGGCAGCAGGAAAGCCTGCAGCCCCCAGGTCTTTGGGCTACGCAAGCGGTTCCCAAAGAGCTTTAGAACAAGGCATAGTGTTCCCTGCTGGCTCTTTGGGCGTGGGACCAATCTCCAGACATATGGCCATTTTTGTGCCTGGCGTGGCGCCAAGTGGGAAAGGGCGGTTTTGAGGCTGAAGGCAGCAGGAAAGCCTGCAGCCCCCAGGTCTGTGGGGCTACGCAAGCGGTTCCCAAAGAGCTTTAGAACAAGGTATAGTGTTCCCTGCTGGCTGTTTGGGCGTGGGACCAATCTCCAGACAGATGGCCATTTTTGTGCCTGGCGTGGCGCCAAGTGGGAAAGGGTGGTTTGAGGCTGAAGGCAACAAGAAAGTCTGCAGCCCCCAGGTCTGTGGGCTACGCAAGCGGTTGCCAAAGAGCTTTAGAACAAGGTATAGTGTTCCCTGCTGGCTCTTTGGGCGTGGGACCAATCTCCAGACAGATGGCCATTTTTGTGCCTGGCGCGGCGCCAAGTGGGAAAGGGTGGTTTTGAGGCTGAAGGCAGCAGGAAAGCCTGCAGCCCCCAGGTGTGTGGGGCTACGCAAGCGGTTCCCAAAGAGCTTTAGAACAAGGCATAGTTTTCCCTGCTGGCTCTTTGGGCGTGGGACCAATCTCCAGGCAGATGGCCATTTTTGTGCCTGGCGAGGCGCCAAGTGGGAAAGGGTGGTTTTGAGGCTGAAGGCAGCAGGAAAGCCTGCAGCCCCCAGGTGTGTGGGGCTACGCAAGCGGTTCCCAAAGAGCTTTAGAACAAGGCATAGTTTTCCCTGCTGGCTCTTTGGGCGTGGGACCAATCTCCACACATATGGCATTTTACTGCCTGGCACGGCGCCAAGTGGGAAAGTGTGGTTTTGAGGCTGAAGGCAACAAGAAAGTCTGCAGCGCCCAGGTGTGTGGGGCTACGCAAGCGGTTCCCAAAGAGCTTTAGAACAAGGCATAGTGTTCCCTGCTGGCTCTTTGGGCGTGGGACCAATCTCCAGACATATGGCCATTTTTATGCCTGGCGTGGCGCCAAGTGGGAAAGGGCGTTTTTGAGGCTGAAGGCAGCAGGAAAGCCTGCAGCCCCCAGGTCTGTGGGGCTACACAAGCAGTTCCCAAAGAGCTTTCGAACAAGGCATAGTTTTCCCTGCTGGCTCTTTGGGCGTGGGACCAATCTCCATACATATGGCCATTTTTGTCCCTGGCGCGGCACCAAGTGGGAAAGGGTGGTTTTGAGGCTGAAGGCAGCAGGAAAGCTTGCAGCCCCCAGGTGTGTGGGGCTACGCAAGCGGTTCCCAAAGAGCTTTAGAACAAGGCATAGTGTTCCCTGCTGGCTCTTTTGGCATGGGACCAATCTCCAGACATATGGCCATTTTTGTGCCTGGCGTGGCGCCAAGTGGGAAAGGGTGGTTTTGAGGCTGAAGGCAGCAGGAAAGCCTGCAGCCCCCAGGTGTGTGGGGCTACGCAAGCGGTTCCCAAAGAGCTTTAGAACAAGGCATAGTGTTCCCTGCTGGCTCTTTGGGTGTGTGACCAATCTCCAGACATATGGCCATTTTTGTGCCTGGCGCGGCGCCAAGTGGGAAAGGGTGGTTTTGAGGCTGAAGGCAGCAGGAAAGCCTGCAGCCCCCAGGTCTGTGGGGCTACGCAAGCGGTTCCCAAAGAGCTTTAGAACAAGGCATAGTGTTCCCTGCTGGCTCATTGGGCGTGGGACAAATCTCCAGACAGATGGCCATTTTTGTGCCTCGCGCGGTGCCAAGTGGGAAAGGGTGGTTTTGAGGCTGAAGGCAGCAGGAAAGCCTGCAGCCCCCAGGTGTGTGGGGCTACGCAAGCGGTTCCCAAAGAGCTTTAGAACAAGGCATAGTGTTCCCTGCTGGCTCTTTGGGCGTGGGACCAATCTCCAGACAGATGGCCATTTTTGTGCCTGGCGAGGCGCCAAGTGGGAAAGGGTGGTTTTGAGGCTGAAGACAGCAGGAAAGCCTGCAGCCCCCAGGTGTGTGGGGCTACGCAAGCGGTTCCCAAAGAGCTTGAGAACAAGGCATAGTGTTCCCTGCTGGCTCTTTGGGCGTGGGACCAATCTCCACACATATGGCATTTTACTGCCTGGCACGGCGCCAAGTGGGAAAGGGTGGTTTTGAGGCTGAAGGCAACAAGAAAGCCTGCAGCCCCCAGGTGTGTGGGGCTACGCAAGCGGTTGCCAAAGAGCTTTAGAACAAGGTATAGTGTTCCCTGCTGGCTCTTTGGGCGTGGGACCAATCTCCAGACAGATGGCCATTTTTGTGCCTGGCGAGGCGCCAAGTGGGAAAGGGTGGTTTTGAGGCTGAAGGCAGCAGGAGAGCCTGCAGCCCCCAGGTGTGTGGGGCTACGCAAGCGGTTCCCAAAGAGCTTTAGAACAAGGCATAGTGTTCCCTGCTGGCTCTTTGGGCGTGGGACCAATCTCCAGACATATGGCCATTTTTGTGCCTGGCGCGGCGCCAAGTGGGAAAGGGTGGTTTTGAGGCTGAAGGCAGCAGGAAAGCCTGCAGCTCCCAGGTCTGTGAGGCTACGCAAGCGGTTCCCAAAGAGCTTTGGAACAAGGCATAGTGTTCCCTGCTGACTCTTTGGGCGTGGGACCAATCTCCAGACATATGGCCATTTTTGTGCCTGGCGCGGCACCAAGTGGGAAAGGGTGGTTTTGAGGCTGAAGGCAGCAGGAAAGACTGCAGCCCCCAGGTGTGTGGGGCTACGCAAGCGGTTCCCAAAGAGCTTTAGAACAAGGCATAGTGTTCCCTGCTGGCTCTTTGGGCGTGGGACCAATCTCCAGACATATGGCCATTTTTGTGCCTGGCGTGGCGCCAAGTGGGAAAGGGTGGTTTGAGGCTGAAGGCAACAAGAAAGTTTGCAGCCCCCAGGTCTGTGGGCTACGCAAGCGGTTGCCAAAGAGCTTTAGAACAAGGTATAGTGTTCCCTGCTGGCTCTTTGGGCGTGGGACCAATCTCCAGACATATGGCCATTTTTGGGCCTGGCGCGGCGCCAAGTGGGAAAGGGTGGTTTTGAGGCTGAAGGCAGCAGGAAAGCCTGCAGCCCCCAGGTGTGTGGGGCTACGCAAGCGGTTCCCAAAGAGCTTTAGAACAAGGCATAGTGTTCCCTGCTGGCTATTTGGGCGTGGGACCAATCTCCACACATATGGCATTTTACTGCCTGGCACGGCGCCAAGTGGGAAAGGGTGGTTTTGAGGCTGAAGGCAACAAGAAAGTCTGCAGCGCCCAGGTGTGTGGGGCTACGCAAGCGGTTCCCAAAGAGCTTTAGAACAAGGTATAGTGTTCCCTGCTGGCTCTTTGGGCGTGGGACCAATCTCCAGACAGATGGCCATTTTTGTGCCTGGCGTGGCGCCAAGTGGGAAAGGGTGGTTTGAGGCTGAAGGCAACAAGAAAGTTTGCAGCCCCCAGGTCTGTGGGCTACGCAAGCGGTTGCCAAAGAGCTTTAGAACAAGGTATAGTGTTCCCTGCTGGCTCTTTGGGCGTGGGACCAATCTCCAGACATATGGCCATTTTTGGGCCTGGCGCGGCGCCAAGTGGGAAAGGGTGGTTTTGAGGCTGAAGGCAGCAGGAAAGCCTGCAGCCCCCAGGTGTGTGGGGCTACGCAAGCGGTTCCCAAAGAGCTTGAGAACAAGGCATAGTGTTCCCTGCTGGCTATTTGGGCGTGGGACCAATCTCCACACATATGGCATTTTACTGCCTGGCACGGCGCCAAGTGGGAAAGGGTGGTTTTGAGGCTGAAGGCAACAAGAAAGTCTGCAGCCCCCAGGTGTGTGGGGCTACGCAAGCGGTTGCCAAAGAGCTTTAGAACAAGGTATAGTGTTCCCTGCTGGCTCTTTGGGCGTGGGACCAATCTCCAGACAGATGGCCATTTTTGTGCCTGGCGAGGCGCCAAGTGGGAAAGGGTGGTTTTGAGGCTGAAGGCAGCAGGAGAGCCTGCAGCCCCCAGGTGTGTGGGGCTACGCAAGCGGTTCCCAAAGAGCTTTAGAACAAGGCATAGTGTTCCCTGCTGGCTCTTTGGGCGTGGGACCAATCTCCAGACATATGGCCATTTTTGTGCCTGGCGCGGCGCCAAGTGGGAAAGGGTGGTTTTGAGGCTGAAGGCAGCAGGAAAGCCTGCAGCCCCCAGGTGTGTGGGGCTACGCAAACGGTTCCTAAAGAGCTTTAAAACAAGGCATAGTGTTCCCTGCTGGCTCTTTTGGCATGGGACCAATCTCCAGACATATGGCCAATTTTGTGCCTGGCGTGGCGCCAAGTGGGAAAGGGTGGTTTTGAGGCTGAAGGCAGCAGGAAAGCCTGCAGCTCCCAGGTCTGTGAGGCTACGCAAGCGGTTCCCAAAGAGCTTTGGAACAAGGCATAGTGTTCCCTGCTGACTCTTTGGGCGTGGGACCAATCTCCAGACATATGGCCATTTTTGTGCCTGGCGCGGCACCAAGTGGGAAAGGGTGGTTTTGAGGCTGAAGGCAGCAGGAAAGCTTGCAGCCCCCAGGTGTGTGGGGCTACGCAAGCGGTTCCCAAAGAGCTTTAGAACAAGGCATAGTGTTCCCTGCTGGCTCTTTGGACGTGGGACCAATCTCCAGACATATGGCCATTTTTGTGCCTGGCGTGGCGCCAAGTGGGAAAGGGTGGTTTGAGGCTGAAGGCAACAAGAAAGTTTGCAGCCCCCAGGTCTGTGGGCTACGCAAGCGGTTGCCAAAGAGCTTTAGAACAAGGTATAGTGTTCCCTGCTGGCTCTTTGGGCGTGGGACCAATCTCCAGACATATGGCCATTTTTGGGCCTGGCGCGGCGCCAAGTGGGAAAGGGTGGTTTTGAGGCTGAAGGCAGCAGGAAAGCCTGCAGCCCCCAGGTCTGTGGGGCTACGCAAGCGGTTCCCAAAGAGCTTTAGAACAAGGCATAGTTTTCCCTGCTGGCTCTTTGGGCGTGGGACCAATCTCCAGGCAGATGGCCATTTTTGTGCCTGGCGTGGCGCCAAGTGGGAAAGGGTGGTTTTGAGGCTGAAGGCAGCAGGAAAGCCTGCAGCCCCCAGGTGTGTGGGGCTACGCAAGCGGTTCCCAAAGAGCTTGAGAACAAGGCATAGTGTTCCCTGCTGGCTCTTTGGGCGTGGGACCAATCTCCACACATATGGCATTTTACTGCCTGGCACGACGCCAAGTGGGAAAGTGTGGTTTTGAGGCTGAAGGCAACAAGAAAGTCTGCAGCGCCCAGGTGTGTGGGGCTACGCAAGCGGTTCCCAAAGAGCTTTAGAACAAGGCATAGTTTTCCCTGCTGGCTCTTTGGGCGTGGGACCAATCTCCAGACATATGGCCATTTTTATGCCTGGCGTGGCGCCAAGTGGGAAAGGGCGTTTTTGAGGCTGAAGGCAGCAGGAAAGCCTGCAGCCCCCAGGTCTGTGGGGCTACGCAAGCAGTTCCCAAAGAGCTTTAGAACAAGGCATAGTGTTCCCTGCTGGCTGTTTGGGCGTGGGACCAATCTCCATACATATGGCCATTTTTGTCCCTGGCGCGGCACCAAGTGGGAAAGGGTGGTTTTGAGGCTGAAGGCAGCAGGAAAGCTTGCAGCCCCCAGGTGTGTGGGGCTACGCAAGCGGTTCCCAAAGAGCTTTAGAACAAGGCATAGTGTTCCCTGCTGGCTCTTTTGGCATGGGACCAATCTCCAGACATATGGCCATTTTTGTGCCTGGCGTGGCGCCAAGTGGGAAAGGGTGGTTTTGAGGCTGAAGGCAGCAGGAAAGACTGCAGCCCCCAGGTGTGTGGGGCTACGCAAGCGGTTCCCAAAGAGCTTGAGAACAAGGCATAGTGTTCCCTGCTGGCTCTTTGGGTGTGTGACCAATCTCCAGACATATGGCCATTTTTGTGCCTGGCGCGGCGCCAAGTGGGAAAGGGTGGTTTTGAGGCTGAAGGCAGCAGGAAAGCCTGCAGCCCCCAGGTCTGTGGGGCTACGCAAGCGGTTCCCAAAGAGCTTTAGAACAAGGCATAGTTTTCCCTGCTGGCTCTTTGGGCGTGGGACCAATCTCCAGGCAGATGGCCATTTTTGTGCCTGGCGAGGCGCCAAGTGGGAAAGGGTGGTTTTGAGGCTGAAGGCAGCAGGAAAGCCTGCAGCCCCCAGGTGTGTGGGGCTACGCAAGCGGTTCCCAAAGAGCTTGAGAACAAGGCATAGTGTTCCCTGCTGGCTCTTTGGGCGTGGGACCAATCTCCACACATATGGCATTTTACTGCCTGGCACGACGCCAAGTGGGAAAGTGTGGTTTTGAGGCTGAAGGCAACAAGAAAGTCTGCAGCGCCCAGGTGTGTGGGGCTACGCAAGCGGTTCCCAAAGAGCTTTAGAACAAGGCATAGTTTTCCCTGCTGGCTCTTTGGGCGTGGGACCAATCTCCAGACATATGGCCATTTTTATGCCTGGCGTGGCGCCAAGTGGGAAAGGGCGTTTTTGAGGCTGAAGGCAGCAGGAAAGCCTGCAGCCCCCACGTCTGTGGGGCTACGCAAGCAGTTCCCAAAGAGCTTTAGAACAAGGCATAGTGTTCCCTGCTGGCTGTTTGGGCGTGGGACCAATCTCCATACATATGGCCATTTTTGTCCCTGGCGCGGCACCAAGTGGGAAAGGGTGGTTTTGAGGCTGAAGGCAGCAGGAAAGCTTGCAGCCCCCAGGTGTGTGGGGCTACGGAAGCGGTTCCCAAAGAGCTTTAGAACAAGGCATAGTGTTCCCTGCTGGCTCTTTTGGCATGGGACCAATCTCCAGACATATGGCCATTTTTGTGCCTGGCGTGGCGCGAAGTGGGAAAGGGTGGTTTTGAGGCTGAAGGCAGCAGGAAAGCCTGCAGCCCCCAGGTGTGTGGGGCTACGCAAGCGGTTCCCAAAGAGCTTGAGAACAAGGCATAGTGTTCCCTGCTGGCTCTTTGGGTGTGTGACCAATCTCCAGACATATGGCCATTTTTGTGCCTGGCGCGGCGCCAAGTGGGAAAGGGTGGTTTTGAGGCTGAAGGCAGCAGGAAAGCCTGCAGCCCCCAGGTCTGTGGGGCTACGCAAGCAGTTCCCAAAGAGCTTTAGAACAAGGCATAGTGTTCCCTGCTGGCTGTTTGGGCGTGGGACCAATCTCCATACATATGGCCATTTTTGTGCCTGGCGCAGCACCAAGTGGGAAAGGGTGGTTTTGAGGCTGAAGGCAGCAGGAAAGCTTGCAGCCCCCAGGTCTGTGGGGCTACGCAAGCGGTTCCCAAAGAGCTTTAGAACAAGGAATAGTGTTCCCTGCTGGCTCTTTGGGCGTGGGACCAATCTCCAGACATATGGCCATTTTTGTGCCTGGCGTGGCGCCAATGGGAAAGGGTGGTTTGAGGCTGAAGGCAACAAGAAAGTCTGCAGCCCCCAGGTCTGTGGGCTACGCAAGCGGTTGCCAAAGAGCTTTAGGACAAGGTATAGTGTTCCCTGCTGGCTCTTTGGACGTGGGACCAATCTCCAGACATATGGCCATTTTTGGGCCTGGCGCGGCGCCAAGTGGGAAAGGGTGGTTTTGAGGCTGAAGGCAGCAGGAAAGCCTGCAGCCCCCAGGTGTGTGGGGCTACGCAAGCGGTTCCCAAAGAGCTTTAGAACAAGGCATAGTGTTCCCTGCTGGCTCTTTGGGTGTGGGACCAATCTCCAGACAGATGGCCATTTTTGTGCCTGACGCGGCGCCAAGTGGGAAAGGGTGGTTTTGAGGCTGAAGGCAGCAGGAAAGCCTGCAGCCCCCAGGTGTGTGGGGCTACGCAAGCGGTTGCCAAAGAGCTTTAGAACAAGGTATAGTGTTCCCTGCTGGCTCTTTGGGCGTGGGACCAATCTCCAGACAGATGGCCATTTTTGTGCCTGGCGCGGCGCCAAGTGGGAAAGGGTGGTTTTGAGGCTGAAGGCAGCAGGAGAGCCTGCAGCCCCCAGGTCTGTGGGGCTACGCAAGCGGTTCCCAAAGAGCTTTAGAACAAGGCATAGTGTTCCCTGCTGGCTCTTTGGGCGTGGGACCAATCTCCAGACATATGGCCATTTTTGTGCCTGGCGCGGCGCCAAGTGGGAAAGGGTGGTTTTGAGGCTGAAGGCAGCAGGAAAGCCTGCAGCCCCCAGGTGTGTGGGGCTACGCAAGCGGTTCCCAAAGAGCTTTATAACAAGGCATAGTTTTCCCTGCTGGCTCTTTGGGCATGGGACCAATCTCCAGACAGATGGCCATTTTTGTGCCTGGCGAGGCGCCAAGTGGGAAAGGATGGTTTTGAGGCTGAAGGCAGCAGGAAAGCCTGCAGCCCCCAGGTCTGTGGGGCTACGCAAGCGGTTCCCAAAGAGCTTTAGAACAAGGCATAGTGTTCCCTGCTGGCTCTTTGGGCGTGGGACCAATCTCCAGACAGATGGCCATTTTTGTGCCTGGCGAGGCGCCAAGTGGGAAAGGGTGGTTTTGAGGCTGAAGGCAACAAGAAAGTCTGCAGCCCCCAGGTGTGTGGGGCTACGCAAGTGGTTCCCAAAGAGCTTTAGAACAAGGCATAGTGTTCCCTGCTGGCTCTTTGGGCGTGGGACCAATCTCCAGACAGATGGCCATTTTTGGGCCTGGCGTGGCGCCGAGTGGGAAAGGGCGGTTTTGAGGCTGAAGGCAGCAGGAAAGCCTGCAGCCCCCAGGTCTGTGGGGCTACGCAAGCGGTTCCCAAAGAGCTTTAGAACAAGGCATAGTGTTCCCTGCTGGCTGTTTGGGCGTGGGACCAATCTCCATACATATGGCCATTTTTGTGCCTGGCGCGGCACCAAGTGGGAAAGGGTGGTTTTGAGGCTGAAGGCAGCAGGAAAGCTTGCAGCCCCCAGGTCTGTGGGCTACGCAAGCGGTTCCCAAAGAGCTTTAGAACAAGGCATAGTGTTCCCTGCTGGCTCTTTGGGCGTGGGACCAATCTCCAGACATATGGCCATTTTTGTGCCTGGCGTGGCGCCAATGGGAAAGGGTGGTTTGAGGCTGAAGGCAACAAGAAAGTCTGCAGCCCCCAGGTCTGTGGGCTACGCAAGCGGTTGCCAAAGAGCTTTAGAACAAGGTATAGTGTTCCCTGCTGGCTCTTTGGACGTGGGACCAATCTCCAGACATATGGCCATTTTTGGGCCTGGCGCGGCGCCAAGTGGGAAAGGGTGGTTTTGAGGCTGAAGGCAGCAGGAAAGCCTGCAGCCCCCAGGTCTGTGGGGCTACGCAAGCGGTTCCCAAAGAGCTTTAGAACAAGGCATAGTGTTCCCTGCTGGCTCTTTGGGCGTGGGACCAATCTCCAGACATATGGCCATTTTTGTGCCTGGCGAGGCGCCAAGTGGGAAAGGGTGGTTTTGAGGCTGAAGGCAGCAGGAAAGCCTGCAGCCTCCAGGTCTGTGGGGCTACGCAAGCGGTTCCCAAAGAGCTTTAGAACAAGGCATAGTGTTCCCTGCTGGCTCTTTGGGCGTGGGACCAATCTCCAGACATATGGCCATTTTTGTGCCTGGCGCGGCGCCAAGTGGGAAAGGGTGGTTTTGAGGCTGAAGGCAGCAGGAAAGCTTGCAGGGCCTAGGTGTGTGGGGCTACGCAAGCGTTTCCCAAAGAGCTTTAGAACAAGGCATAGTGTTCCCTGCTGGCTCTTTGGGTGTGGGACCAATCTCCAGACAGATGGCCATTTTTGTGCCTGACGCGGCGCCAAGTGGGAAAGGGTGGTTTTGAGGCTGAAGGCAGCAGGAAAGCCTGCAGCCCCCAGGTGTGTGGGGCTACGCAAGCGGTTGCCAAAGAGCTTTAGAACAAGGTATAGTGTTCCCTGCTGGCTCTTTGGGCGTGGGACCAATCTCCAGACAGATGGCCATTTTTGTGCCTGGCGCGGCGCCAAGTGGGAAAGGGTGGTTTTGAGGCTGAAGGCAGCAGGAGAGCCTGCAGCCCCCAGGTCTGTGGGGCTACGCAAGCGGTTCCCAAAGAGCTTTAGAACAAGGCATAGTGTTCCCTGCTGGCTCTTTGGGCGTGGGACCAATCTCCAGACATATGGCCATTTTTTTGCCTGGCGCGGCGCCAAGTGGGAAAGGGTGGTTTTGAGGCTGAAGGCAGCAGGAAAGCCTGCAGCCCCCAGGTGTGTGGGGCTACGCAAGCGGTTCCCAAAGAGCTTTATAACAAGGCATAGTTTTCCCTGCTGGCTCTTTGGGCGTGGGACCAATCTCCAGACAGATGGCCATTTTTGTGCCTGGCGAGGCGCCAAGTGGGAAAGGATGGTTTTGAGGCTGAAGGCAGCAGGAAAGCCTGCAGCCCCCAGGTCTGTGGGGCTACGCAAGCGGTTCCCAAAGAGCTTTAGAACAAGGCATAGTGTTCCCTGCTGGCTCTTTGGGCGTGGGACCAATCTCCAGACAGATGGCCATTTTTGTGCCTGGCGAGGCGCCAAGTGGGAAAGGGTGGTTTTGAGGCTGAAGGCAACAAGAAAGTCTGCAGCCCCCAGGTGTGTGGGGCTACGCAAGTGGTTCCCAAAGAGCTTTAGAACAAGGCATAGTGTTCCCTGCTGGCTCTTTGGGCGTGGGACCAATCTCCAGACAGATGGCCATTTTTGGGCCTGGCGTGGCGCCGAGTGGGAAAGGGCGGTTTTGAGGCTGAAGGCAGCAGGAAAGCTTGCAGCCCCCAGGTCTGTGGGGCTACGCAAGCGGTTCCCAAAGAGCTTTAGAACAAGGCATAGTGTTCCCTGCTGGCTCTTTGGGCGTGGGACCAATCTCCAGACATATGGCCATTTTTGTGCCTGGCGTGGCGCCAATGGGAAAGGGTGGTTTGAGGCTGAAGGCAACAAGAAAGTCTGCAGCCCCCAGGTCTGTGGGCTACGCAAGCGGTTGCCAAAGAGCTTTAGAACAAGGTATAGTGTTCCCTGCTGGCTCTTTGGACGTGGGACCAATCTCCAGACATATGGCCATTTTTGGGCCTGGCGCGGCGCCAAGTGGGAAAGGGTGGTTTTGAGGCTGAAGGCAGCAGGAAAGCCTGCAGCCCCCAGGTCTGTGGGGCTACGCAAGCGGTTCCCAAAGAGCTTTAGAACAAGGCATAGTGTTCCCTGCTGGCTCTTTGGGCGTGGGACCAATCTCCAGACATATGGCCATTTTTGTGCCTGGCGAGGCGCCAAGTGGGAAAGGGTGGTTTTGAGGCTGAAGGCAGCAGGAAAGCCTGCAGCCTCCAGGTCTGTGGGGCTACGCAAGCGGTTCCCAAAGAGCTTTAGAACAAGGCATAGTGTTCCCTGCTGGCTCTTTGGGCGTGGGACCAATCTCCAGACATATGGCCATTTTTGTGCCTGGCGCGGCGCCAAGTGGGAAAGGGTGGTTTTGAGGCTGAAGGCAGCAGGAAAGCTTGCAGGGCCTAGGTGTGTGGGGCTACGCAAGCGGTTCCCAAAGAGCTTGAGAACAAGGCATAGTGTTCCCTGCTGGCTCTTTGGGCGTGGGACCAATCTCCACACATATGGCATTTTACTGCCTGGCACGGCGCCAAGTGGGAAAGGGTGGTTTTGAGGCTGAAGGCAACAAGAAAGTCTGCAGCCCCCAGGTGTGTGGGGCTACGCAAGCGGTTCCCAAAGAGCTTTAGAACAAGGCATAGTGTTCCCTGCTGGCTCTTTGGGCGTGGGACCAATCTCCAGACATATGGCCATTTTTGTGCCTGGCGTGGCGCCAAGTGGGAAAGGGTGGTTTTGAGGCTGAAGGCAGCAGGAAAGCCTGCAGCCCCCAGGTGTGTGGGGCTACGCAAGCGGTTCCCTAAGACCTTTAGAACCAGGCAGAGTTTTCCCTGCTGGCTCTTTGGGCGTGGGACCAATCTCCAGACATATGGCCATTTTTGTGCCTGGCGCGGCGCCAAGTGGGAAAGGGTGGTTTTGAGGCTGAAGGCAGCAGGAAAGCCTGCAGCCCCCAGGTGTGTGGGGCTACGCAAGCGGTTCCCAAAGAGCTTTAGAACAAGGCATAGTGTTCCCTGCTGGCTCTTTGGGCGTGGGACCAATCTCCAGACATATGGCCATTTTTGTGCCTGGCGCAGCGCCAAGTGGGAAAGGGTGGTTTTGAGGCTGAAGGCAGCAGGAAAGCCTGCAGCCCCCACGTCTGTGGGGCTACGTATGCGGTTCCCAAAGAGCTTTAGAACCAGGCATAGTTTTCCCTGCTGGCTCTTTGGGCGTGGGACCAATCTCCAGACATATGGCCATTTTTGTGCCTGGGGCGGCGCCAAGTGGGAAAGGGTGGTTTTGAGGCTGAAGGCAGCAGGAAAGCCTGCAGCCCCCAGGTGTGTGGGGCTACGCAAGCGGTTCCCAAAGAGCTTTAGAACAAGGCATAGTGTTCCCTGCTGGCTCATTGGGCGTGGGAAAAATCTCCAGACAGATGGCCATTTTTGGGCCTGGCGCGACGCCAATTGGGAAAGGGTGGTTTTGAGGCTGAAGGCAACAAGAAAGTCTGCAGCCCCCAGGTCTGTGGGCTACGCAATCGGTTGCCAAAGATCTTTAGAACAAGGTATAGTGTTCCCTGCTGGCTCTTTGGGCGTGGGACCAGTCTCCAGACATATGGCCATTTTTCTGCCTCCAACGACGCCAAGTGGGAAAGGGTGGTTTTGAGGCTGAAGGCAGCAGGAAAGCCTGCAGCCCCCAGGTCTGTGAGGCTACGCAAGCGGTTCCCAAAGAGCTTTGGAACAAGGCATAGTGTTCCCTGCTGACTCTTTGGGCGTGGGACCAATCTCCAGACATATGGCCATTTTTGTGCCTGGCGCGGCGCCAAGTGGGAAAGGGTGGTTTTGAGGCTGAAGGCAACAAGAAAGCCTGCAGCCCCCAGGTGTGTGGGGCTACGCAAGCGGTTCCCAAAGAGCTTTAGAACAAGGCATAGTGTTCCCTGCTGGCTCTTTGGGCGTGGGACCAATCTCCAGACATATGGCCATTTTTGTGCCTGGCGTGGCGCCAAGTGGGAAAGGGTGGTTTTGAGGCTGAAGGCAGCAGGAAAGCCTGCAGCCCCCAGGTGTGTGGGGCTACGCAAGCGGTTCCCTAAGACCTTTAGAACCAGGCAGAGTTTTCCCTGCTGGCTGTTTGGGCGTGGGACCAATCTCCAGACATATGGCCATTTTTGTGCCTGGCGCGGCGCCAAGTGGGAAAGGGTGGTTTTGAGGCTGAAGGCAGCAGGAGATCCTGCAGCCCCCAGGTGTGTGGGGCTACGCAAGCGGTTCCCAAAGAGCTTTAGAACAAGGCATAGTGTTCCCTGCTGGCTCTTTGGGCGTGGGACCAATCTCCAGACATATGGCCATTTTTGTGCCTGGCGCAGCGCCAAGTGGGAAAGGGTGGTTTTGAGGCTGAAGGCAGCAGGAAAGCCTGAGGCCCCCACGTCTGTGGGGCTACGTATGCGGTTCCCAAAGAGCTTTAGAACCAGGCATAGTTTTCCCTGCTGGCTCTTTGGGCGTGGGACCAATCTCCAGACATATGGCCATTTTTGTGCCTGGGGCGGCGCCAAGTGGGAAAGGGTGGTTTTGAGGCTGAAGGCAGCAGGAAAGCCTGCAGCCCCCAGGTGTGTGGGGCTACGTATGCGGTTCCCAAAGAGCTTTAGAACAAGGTATAGTGTTCCCTGCTGGCTCTTTGGGCGTGGGACCAGTCTCCAGACATATGGCCATTTTTCTGCCTCCAACGACGCCAAGTGGGAAAGGGTGGTTTTGAGGCTGAAGGCAGCAGGAAAGCCTGCAGCTCCCAGGTCTGTGAGGCTACGCAAGCGGTTCCCAAAGAGCTTTGGAACAAGGCATAGTGTTCCCTGCTGACTCTTTGGGCGTGGGACCAATCTCCAGACATATGGCCATTTTTGTGCCTGGCGCGGCGCCAAGTGGGAAAGGGTGGTTTTGAGGCTGAAGGCAGCAGGAAAGCCTGCAGCCCCCAGGTGTGTGGGGCTACGCAAGCGGTTCCCAAAGACCTTTAGAACAAGGCATAGGTTTCCCTGCTGGCTCTTTTGGTGTGGGACCAATCTCCAGACATATGGCCATTTTTGTGCCTGGCGCGGCGCCAAGTGGGAAAGGGTGGTTTTGAGGCTGAAGGCAGCAGGAAAGCCTGCAGCCCCCAGGTCTGTGGGGCTACGCAAGCGGTTCCCAAAGAGCTTTAGAACAAGGCATAGTGTTCCCTGCTGGCTCTTTGGGCGTGGGACCAATCTCCAGACATATGGCATTTTACTGCCTGGCACGGCGCCAAGTGGGAAAGGGTGGTTTTGAGGCTGAAGGCAACAAGAAAGTCTGCAGCCCCCAGGTGTGTGGGGCTACGCAAGCGGTTGCCAAAGAGCTTTAGAACAAGGTATAGTGTTCCCTGCTGGCTCTTTGGGCGTGGGACCAATCTCCAGACAGATGGCCATTTTTGTGCCTGGCGAGGCGCCAAGTGGGAAAGGGTGGTTTTGAGGCTGAAGGCAGCAGGAAAGCCTGCAGCCCCCAGGTCTGTGGGGCTACGCAAGCGGTTCCCAAAGAGCTTTAGAACAAGGCATAGTGTTCCCTGCTGGCTCTTTGGGCGTGGGACCAATCTCCAGACATATGGCCATTTTTGTCCCTGGCGCGGCGCCAAGTGGGAAAGGGTGGTTTTGAGGCTGAAGGCAGCAGGAAAGCCTGCAGCCCCCAGGTGTGTGGGGCTACGCAAGCGGTTCCCAAAGAGCTTTATAACAAGGCATAGTTTTCCCTGCTGGCTCTTTGGGCGTGGGACCAATCTCCAGACAGATGGCCATTTTTGTGCCTGGCGCGGCGCCAAGTGGGAAAGGGTGGTTTTGAGGCTGAAGGCAGCAGGAAAGCCTGCAGCCCCCAGGTGTGTGGGGCTACGCAAGCGGTTCCCAAAGAGCTTGAGAACAAGGCATAGTGTTCCCTGCTGGCTCTTTGGGCGTGGGACCAATCTCCACACATATGGCATTTTACTGCCTGGCGAGGCGCCAAGTGGGTAAGGGTGGTTTTGAGGCTGAAGGCAACAAGAAAGTCTGCAGCCCCCAGGTGTGTGGGGCTACGCAAGCGGTTCCCAAAGAGCTTTAGAACAAGGCATAGTGTTCCCTGCTGGCTCTTTGGGCGTGGGACCAATCTCCAGACATATGGCCATTTTTGGGCCTGGCGTGGCGCCGAGTGGGAAAGGGCGGTTTTGAGGCTGAAGGCAGCAGGAAAGCCTGCAGCCCCCAGGTCTGTGGGGCTACGCAAGCAGTTCCCAAAGAGCTTTAGAACAAGGCATAGTGTTCCCTGCTGGCTGTTTGGGCGTGGGACCAATCTCCATACATATGGCCATTTTTGTGCCTGGCGCAGCGCCAAGTGGGAAAGGGTGGTTTTGAGGCTGAAGGCAGCAGGAAAGCTTGCAGCCCCCAGGTCTGTGGGGCTACGCAAGCGGTTCCCAAAGAGCTTTAGAACAAGGCATAGTGTTCCCTGCTGGCTCTTTGGGCGTGGGACCAATCTCCAGACATATGGCCATTTTTGTGCCTGGCGTGGCGCCAATGGGAAAGGGTGGTTTGAGGCTGAAGGCAACAAGAAAGTCTGCAGCCCCCAGGTCTGTGGGCTACGCAAGCGGTTGCCAAAGAGCTTTAGAACAAGGTATAGTGTTCCCTGCTGGCTCTTTGGACGTGGGACCAATCTCCAGACATATGGCCATTTTTGGGCCTGGCGCGGCGCCAAGTGGGAAAGGGTGGTTTTGAGGCTGAAGGCAGCAGGAAAGCCTGCAGCCCCCAGGTCTGTGGGGCTACGCAAGCGGTTCCCAAAGAGCTTTAGAACAAGGCATAGTGTTCCCTGCTGGCTCTTTGGGCGTGGGACCAATCTCCAGACATATGGCCATTTTTGTGCCTGGCGAGGCGCCAAGTGGGAAAGGGTGGTTTTGAGGCTGAAGGCAGCAGGAAAGCCTGCAGCCTCCAGGTCTGTGGGGCTACGCAAGCGGTTCCCAAAGAGCTTTAGAACAAGGTATAGTGTTCCCTGCTGGCTCTTTGGGCGTGGGACCAATCTCCAGACATATGGCCATTTTTGTGCCTGGCGCGGCGCCAAGTGGGAAAGGGTGGTTTTGAGGCTGAAGGCAGCAGGAAAGCTTGCAGGGCCTAGGTGTGTGGGGCTACGCAAGCGGTTCCCAAAGAGCTTGAGAACAAGGCATAGTGTTCCCTGCTGGCTCTTTGGGCGTGGGACCAATCTCCACACATATGGCATTTTACTGCCTGGCACGGCGCCAAGTGGGAAAGGGTGGTTTTGAGGCTGAAGGCAACAAGAAAGTCTGCAGCCCCCAGGTGTGTGGGGCTACGCAAGCGGTTCCCAAAGAGCTTTAGAACAAGGCATAGTGTTCCCTGCTGGCTCTTTGGGCGTGGGACCAATCTCCAGACATATGGCCATTTTTGTGCCTGGCGTGGCGCCAAGTGGGAAAGGGTGGTTTTGAGGCTGAAGGCAGCAGGAAAGCCTGCAGCCCCCAGGTGTGTGGGGCTACGCAAGCGGTTCCCTAAGACCTTTAGAACCAGGCAGAGTTTTCCCTGCTGGCTCTTTGGGCGTGGGACCAATCTCCAGACATATGGCCATTTTTGTGCCTGGCGCGGCGCCAAGTGGGAAAGGGTGGTTTTGAGGCTGAAGGCAGCAGGAAAGCCTGCAGCCCCCAGGTGTGTGGGGCTACGCAAGCGGTTCCCAAAGAGCTTTAGAACAAGGCATAGTGTTCCCTGCTGTCTCTTTGGGCGTGGGACCAATCTCCAGACATATGGCCATTTTTGTGCCTGGCGCAGCGCCAAGTGGGAAAGGGTGGTTTTGAGGCTGAAGGCAGCAGGAAAGCCTGCAGCCACCACGTCTGTGGGGCTACGTATGCGGTTCCCAAAGAGCTTTAGAACCAGGCATAGTTTTCCCTGCTGGCTCTTTGGGCGTGGGACCAATCTCCAGACATATGGCCATTTTTGTGCCTGGGGCGGCGCCAAGTGGGAAAGGGTGGTTTTGAGGCTGAAGGCAGCAGGAAAGCCTGCAGCCCCCAGGTGTGTGGGGCTACGCAAGCGGTTCCCAAAGAGCTTTAGAACAAGGCATAGTGTTCCCTGCTGGCTCATTGGGCGTGGGAAAAATCTCCAGACAGATGGCCATTTTTGGGCCTGGCACGACGCCAATTGGGAAAGGGTGGTTTTGAGGCTGAAGGCAACAAGAAAGTCTGCAGCCCCCAGGTCTGTGGGCTACGCAAGCGGTTGCCAAAGATCTTTAGAACAAGGTATAGTGTTCCCTGCTGGCTCTTTGGGCGTGGGACCAGTCTCCAGACATATGGCCATTTTTCTGCCTCCAACGACGCCAAGTGGGAAAGGGTGGTTTTGAGGCTGAAGGCAGCAGGAAAGCCTGCAGCCCCCAGGTCTGTGGGGCTACGCAAGCGGTTCCCAAAGAGCTTTGGAACAAGGCATAGTGTTCCCTGCTGACTCTTTGGGCGTGGGACCAATCTCCAGACATATGGCCATTTTTGTGCCTGGCGTGGCGCCAAGTGGGAAAGGGTGGTTTTGAGGCTGAAGGCAGCAGGAAAGCCTGCAGCCCCCAGGTGTGTGGGGCTACGCAAGCGGTTCCCAAAGACCTTTAGAACCAGGCAGAGTTTTCCCTGCTGGCTGTTTGGGCGTGGGACCAATCTCCAGACATATGGCCATTTTTGTGCCTGGCGCGGCGCCAAGTGGGAAAGGGTGGTTTTGAGGCTGAAGGCAGCAGGAGAGCCTGCAGCCCCCAGGTGTGTGGGGCTACGCAAGCGGTTCCCAAAGAGCTTTGGAACAAGGCATAGTGTTCCCTGCTGGCTCTTTGGGCGTGGGACCAATCTCCAGACATATGGCCATTTTTGTGCCTGGCGCAGCGCCAAGTGGGAAAGGGTGGTTTTGAGGCTGAAGGCAGCAGGAAAGCCTGAGGCCCCCACGTCTGTGGGGCTACGTATGCGGTTCCCAAAGAGCTTTAGAACCAGGCATAGTTTTCCCTGCTGGCTCTTTGGGCGTGGGACCAATCTCCAGACATATGGCCATTTTTGTGCCTGGGGCGGCGCCAAGTGGGAAAGGGTGGTTTTGAGGCTGAAGGCAGCAGAAAAGCCTGCAGCCCCCAGGTGTGTGGGGCTACGCAAGCGGTTCCCAAAGAGCTTTAGAACAAGGCATGGTGTTCCCTGCTGGCTCATTGGGCGTGGGACAAATCTCCAGACAGATGGCCATTTTTGGGCCTGGCGCGACGCCAATTGGGAAAGGGTGGTTTTGAGGCTGAAGGCAACAATAAAGTCTGCAGCCCCCAGGTCTGTGGGCTACGCAAGCGGTTGCCAAAGAGCTTTAGAACAAGGTATAGTGTTCCCTGCTGGCTCTTTGGGCGTGGGACCAGTCTCCAGACATATGGCCATTTTTCTGCCTCCAACGACGCCAAGTGGGAAAGGGTGGTTTTGAGGCTGAAGGCAGCAGGAAAGCCTGCAGCCCCCAGGTCTGTGAGGCTACGCAAGCGGTTCCCAAAGAGCTTTGGAACAAGGCATAGTGTTCCCTGCTGACTCTTTGGGCGTGGGACCAATCTCCAGACATATGGCCATTTTTGTGCCTGGCGCGGCGCCAAGTGGGAAAGGGTGGTTTTGAGGCTGAAGGCAGCAGGAAAGCCTGCAGCCCCCAGGTGTGTGGGGCTACGCAAGCGGTTCCCAAAGAGCTTTAGAACAAGGCATAGTTTTCCCTGCTGGCTCTTTTGGTGTGGGACCAATCTCCAGACATATGGCCATTTTTGTGCCTGGCGCGGCGCCAAGTGGGAAAGGGTGGTTTTGAGGCTGAAGGCAGCAGGAAAGCCTGCAGCCCCCAGGTCTGTGGGGCTACGCAAGCGGTTCCCAAAGAGCTTTACAACAAGGCATAGTGTTCCCTGCTGGCTCTTTGGGCGTGGGACCAATCTCCAGACCGATGGCCATTTTTGTGCCTGGCGAGGCGCCAAGTGGGAAAGGGTGGTTTTGAGGCTGAAGGCAGCAGGAAAGCCTGCAGCCTCCAGGTCTGTGGGGCTACGCAAGCAGTTCCCAAAGAGCTTTAGAACAAGGCATAGTGTTCCCTGCTGGCTCTTTGGGCGTGGGACCAATCTCCAGACAGATGGCCATTTTTGGGCCTGGCGTGGCGCCGAGTGGGAAAAGGCGGTTTTGAGGCTGAAGGCAGCAGGAAAGCCTGCAGCCCCCAGGTCTGTGGGGCTACGCAAGCAGTTCCCAAAGAGCTTTAGAACAAGGCATAGTGTTCCCTGCTGGCTGTTTGGGCGTGGGACCAATCTCCAGGCAGATGGCCATTTTTGTGCCTGGCGCGGCACCAAGTGGGAAAGGGTGGTTTTGAGGCTGAAGGCAGCAGGAAAGCTTGCAGCCCCCAGGTCTGTGGGGCTACGCAAGCGGTTCCCAAAGAGCTTTAGAACAAGGCATAGTGTTCCCTGCTGGCTCTTTGGGCGTGGGACCAATCTCCAGACATATGGCCATTTTTGTGCCTGGCGCGGCGCCAAGTGGGAAAGGGTGGTTTTGAGGCTGAAGGCAGCAGGAAAGCTTGCAGCGCCTAGGTGTGTGAGGCTACGCAAGCGGTTCCCAAAGAGCTTGAGAACAAGGCATAGTGTTCCCTGCTGGCTCTTTGGGCGTGGGACCAATCTCCACACATATGGCATTTTACTGCCTGGCGAGGCGCCAAGTGGGTAAGGGTGGTTTTGAGGCTGAAGGCAACAAGAAAGTCTGCAGCCCCCAGGTGTGTGGGGCTACGCAAGCGGTTCCCAAAGAGCTTTAGAACAAGGCATAGTGTTCCCTGCTGGCTCTTTGGGCGTGGGACCAATCTCCAGACAGATGGCCATTTTTGGGCCTGGCGTGGCGCCGAGTGGGAAAGGGCGGTTTTGAGGCTGAAGGCAGCAGGAAAGCCTGCAGCCCCCAGGTGTGTGGGGCTACGCAAGCAGTTCCCAAAGAGCTTTAGAACAAGGCATAGTGTTCCCTGCTGGCTGTTTGGGCGTGGGACCAATCTCCATACATATGGCCATTTTTGTGCCTGGCGCGGCACCAAGTGGGAAAGGGTGGTTTTGAGGCTGAAGGCAGCAGGAAAGCTTGCAGCCCCCAGGTGTGTGGGGCTACGCAAGCGGTTCCCAAAGAGCTTTAGAACAAGGCATAGTGTTCCCTGCTGGCTCTTTGGGCGTGGGACCAATCTCCAGACATATGGCCATTTTTGTGCCTGGCGTGGCGCCAATGGGAAAGGGTGGTTTGAGGCTGAAGGCAACAAGAAAGTCTGCAGCCCCCAGGTCTGTGGGCTACGCAAGCGGTTGCCAAAGAGCTTTAGAACAAGGTATAGTGTTCCCTGCTGGCTCTTTGGACGTGGGACCAATCTCCAGACATATGGCCATTTTTGGGCCTGGCGCGGCGCCAAGTGGGAAAGGGTGGTTTTGAGGCTGAAGGCAGCAGGAAAGCCTGCAGCCCCCAGGTCTGTGGGGCTACGCAAGCGGTTCCCAAAGAGCTTTACAACAAGGCATAGTGTTCCCTGCTGGCTCTTTGGGCGTGGGACCAATCTCCAGACCGATGGCCATTTTTGTGCCTGGCGAGGCGCCAAGTGGGAAAGGGTGGTTTTGAGGCTGAAGGCAGCAGGAAAGCCTGCAGCCTCCAGGTCTGTGGGGCTACGCAAGCGGTTCCCAAAGACCTTTAGAACAAGGCATAGTGTTCCCTGCTGGCTGTTTGGGCGTGGGACCAATCTCCAGACATATGACCATTTTTGTGCCTGGCGCGGCACCAAGTGGGAAAGGGTGGTTTTGAGGCTGAAGGCAGCAGGAAAGCTTGCAGCGCCTAGGTGTGTGGGGCTACGCAAGCGGTTCCCAAAGAGCTTGAGAACAAGGCATAGTGTTCCCTGCTGGCTCTTTGGGCGTGGGACCAATCTCCACACATATGGCATTTTACTGCCTGGCACGGCGCCAAGTGGGAAAGGGTGGTTTTGAGGCTGAAGGCAGCAGGAAAGCCTGCAGCCCCCAGGTGTGTGGGGCTACGCAAGCGGTTCCCAAAGAGCTTTAGAACAAGGCATAGTGTTCCCTGCTGGCTCTTTGGGCGTGGGACCAATCTCCAGACATATGGCCATTTTTGTGCCTGGCGTGGCGCCAAGTGGGAAAGGGTGGTTTTGAGGCTGAAGGCAGCAGGAAAGCCTGCAGCCCCCAGGTGTGTGGGGCTACGCAAGCGGTTCCCTAAGACCTTTAGAACCAGGCAGAGTTTTCCCTGCTGGCTGTTTGGGCGTGGGACCAATCTCCAGACATATGGCCATTTTTGTGCCTGGCGCGGCGCCAAGTGGGAAAGGGTGGTTTTGAGGCTGAAGGCAGCAGGAAAGCCTGCAGCCCCCAGGTGTGTGGGGCTACGCAAGCGGTTCCCAAAGAGCTTTAGAACAAGGCATAGTGTTCCCTGCTGGCTCTTTGGGCGTGGGACCAATCTCCAGACAGATGGCCATTTTTGTGCCTGGTGCAGCGCCAAGTGGGAAAGGGTGGTTTTGAGGCTGAAGGCAGCAGGAAAGCCTGCAGCCCCCAGGTGTGTGCGGCTACGCAAGCGGTTCCCAAAGAGCTTTAGAACCAGGCATAGTTTTCCCTGCTGGCTCTTTGGGCGTGGGACCAATCTCCAGACATATGGCCATTTTTGTGCCTGGGGCGGCGCCAAGTGGGAAAGGGTGGTTTTGAGGCTGAAGGCAGCAGGAAAGCCTGCAGCCCCCAGGTCTGTGGGGCTACGCAAGCGGTTCCCAAAGAACTTTAGAACAAGGCATAGTGTTCCCTGCTGGCTCATTGGGCGTGGGACAAATCTCCAGACAGATGGCCATTTTTGGGCCTGGCGCGACGCCAATTGGGAAAGGGTGGTTTTGAGGCTGAAGGCAACAAGAAAGTCTGCAGCCCCCAGGTCTGTGGGCTACGCAAGCGGTTGCCAAAGAGCTTTAGAACAAGGTATAGTGTTCCCTGCTGGCTCTTTGGGCGTGGGACCAGTCTCCAGACATATGGCCATTTTTCTGCCTCCAACGACGCCAAGTGGGAAAGGGTGGTTTTGAGGCTGAAGGCAGCAGGAAAGCCTGCAGCCCCCAGGTCTGTGAGGCTACGCAAGCGGTTCCCAAAGAGCTTTGGAACAAGGCATAGTGTTCCCTGCTGACTCTTTGGGCGTGGGACCAATCTCCAGACATATGGCCATTTTTGTGCCTGGCGTGGCGCCAAGTGGGAAAGGGTGGTTTTGAGGCTGAAGGCAGCAGGAAAGCCTGCAGCCCCCAGGTCTGTGGGGCTACGCAAGCGGTTCCCAAAGAGCTTTAGAACAAGGCATAGTGTTCCCTGCTGGCTCTTTGGGCGTGGGACCAATCTCCAGACATATGGCCATTTTTGTGCCTGGCGTGGCGCCAAGTGGGAAAGGGTGGTTTTGAGGCTGAAGGCAGCAGGAAAGCCTGCAGCCCCCAGGTGTGTGCGGCTACGCAAGCGGTTCCCAAAGAGCTTTAGAACAAGGCATAGTTTTCCCTGCTGGCTCTTTGGGCGTGGGACCAATCTCCAGACAGATGGCCATTTTTGTGCCTGGCGAGGCGCCAAGTGGGAAAGGGTGGTTTTGAGGCTGAAGGCAGCAGGAAAGCCTGCAGCCTCCAGGTGTGTGGGGCTACGCAAGCGGTTCCCAAAGAGCTTTAGAACAAGGCATAGTGTTCCCTGCTGGCTCTTTGGGCGTGGGACCAATCTCCAGACATATGGCCATTTTTGTGCCTGGCGCGGCGCCAAGTGGGAAAGGGTGGTTTTGAGGCTGAAGGCAGCAGGAAAGCTTGCAGCGCCTAGGTGTGTGGGGCTACGCAAGCGGTTCCCAAAGAGCTTGAGAACAAGGCATAGTGTTCCCTGCTGGCTCTTTGGGCGTGGGACCAATCTCCACACATATGGCATTTTACTGCCTGGCACGGCGCCAAGTGGGAAAGGGTGGTTTTGAGGCTGAAGGCAACAAGAAAGTCTGCAGCCCCCAGGTGTGTGGGGCTACGCAAGCGGTTCCCAAAGAGCTTTAGAACAAGGCATAGTGTTCCCTGCTGGCTCTTTGGGCGTGGGACCAATCTCCAGACATATGGCCATTTTTGTGCCTGGCGTGGCGCCAAGTGGGAAAGGGTGGTTTTGAGGCTGAAGGCAGCAGGAAAGCCTGCAGCCCCCAGGTGTGTGGGGCTACGCAAGCGGTTCCCTAAGACCTTTAGAACCAGGCAGAGTTTTCCCTGCTGGCTCTTTGGGCGTGGGACCAATCTCCAGACATATGGCCATTTTTGTGCATGGCGCGGCGCCAAGTGGGAAAGGGTGGTTTTGAGGCTGAAGGCAGCAGGAAAGCCTGCAGCCCCCAGGTGTGTGGGGCTACGCAAGCGGTTCCCAAAGAGCTTTAGAACAAGGCATAGTGTTCCCTGCTGGCTCTTTGGGCGTGGGACCAATCTCCAGACATATGGCCATTTTTGTGCCTGGCGCAGCGCCAAGTGGGAAAGGGTGGTTTTGAGGCTGAAGGCAGCAGGAAAGCCTGCAGGCCCCAGGTGTGTGCGGCTACGCAAGCGGTTCCCAAAGAGCTTTAGAACCAGGCATAGTTTTCCCTGCTGGCTCTTTGGGCGTGGGACCAATCTCCAGACATATGGCCATTTTTGTGCCTGGGGCGGCGCCAAGTGGGAAAGGGTGGTTTTGAGGCTGAAGGCAGCAGGAAAGCCTGCAGCCCCCAGGTGTGTGGGGCTACGCAAGCGGTTCCCAAAGAGCTTTAGAACAAGGCATAGTGTTCCCTGCTGGCTCATTAGGCGTGGGACAAATCTCCAGACAGATGGCCATTTTTGGGCCTGGCGCGGCGCCAAGTGGGAAAGGGTGGTTTTGAGGCTGAAGGCAACAAGAAAGTCTGCAGCCCCCAGGTCTGTGGGCTACGCAAGCGGTTGCCAAAGAGCTTTAGAACAAGGTATAGTGTTCCCTGCTGGCTCTTTGGGCGTGGGACCAATCTCCAGACATATGGCCATTTTTCTGCCTCCAACGACGCCAAGTGGGAAAGGGTGGTTTTGAGGCTGAAGGCAGCAGGAAAGCCTGCAGCCCCCAGGTATGTGAGGCTACGCAAGCGGTTCCCAAAGAGCTTTGGAACAAGGCATAGTGTTCCCTGCTGACTCTTTGGGCGTGGGACCAATCTCCAGACATATGGCCATTTTTGTGCCTGGCGTGGCGCCAAGTGGGAAAGGGTGGTTTTGAGGCTGAAGGCAGCAGGAAAGCCTGCAGCCCCCAGGTGTGTGGGGCTACGCAAGCGGTTCCCAAAGACCTTTAGAACAAGGCATAGTTTTCCCTGCTGGCTCTTTTGGTGTGGGACCAATCTCCAGACATATGGCCATTTTTGTGCCTGGTGCGGCGCCAAGTGGGAAAGGGTGGTTTTGAGGCTGAAGGCAGCAGGAAAGCCTGCAGCCCCCAGGTCTGTGGGGCTACGCAAGCGGTTCCCAAAGAGCTTTAGAACAAGGCATAGTTTTCCCTGCTGGCTCTTTGGGCGTGGGACCAATCTCCAGACAGATGGCCATTTTTGTGCGTGGCGAGGCGCCAAGTGGGAAAGGGTGGTTTTGAGGCTGAAGGCAGCAGGAAAGCCTGCAGCCCCCAGGTGTGTGAGGCTACGCAAGCGGTTCCCAAAGAGCTTGAGAACAAGGCATAGTGTTCCCTGCTGGCTCTTTGGGCGTGGGACCAATCTCCACACATATGGCATTTTACTGCCTGGCGAGGCGCCAAGTGGGTAAGGGTGGTTTTGAGGCTGAAGGCAACAAGAAAGTCTGCAGCCCCCAGGTGTGTGGGGCTACGCAAGTGGTTCCCAAAGAGCTTTAGAACAAGGCATAGTGTACCCTGCTGGCTCTTTGGGCGTGGGACCAATCTCCAGACATATGGCCATTTTTGTGCCTGGCGTGGCGCCGAGTGGGAAAGGGCGGTTTTGAGGCTGAAGGCAGCAGGAAAGCCTGCAGCCCCCAGGTCTGTGGGGCTACGCAAGCAGTTCCCAAAGAGCTTTAGAACAAGGCATAGTGTTCCCTGCTGGCTGTTTGGGCGTGGGACCAATCTCAAGACATATGGCCATTTTTGTGCCTGGCGCGGCACCAAGTGGGAAAGGGTGGTTTTGAGGCTGAAGGCAGCAGGAAAGCTTGCAGCCCCCAGGTGTGTGGGGCTACGCAAGCGGTTCCCAAAGAGCTTTAGAACAAGGCATAGTGTTCCCTGCTGGCTCTTTGGGCGTGGGACCAATCTCCAGACATATGGCCATTTTTGTGCCTGGCGTGGCGCCAAGTGGGAAAGGGTGGTTTTGAGGCTGAAGGCAGCAGGAAAGCCTGCAGCCCCCAGGTGTGTGGGGCTACGCAAGCGGTTCCCTAAGACCTTTAGAACCAGGCAGACTTTTCCCTGCTGGCTCTTTGGGCGTGGGACCAATCTCCAGACATATGGCCATTTTTGTGCATGGCGCGGCGCCAAGTGGGAAAGGGTGGTTTTGAGGCTGAAGGCAGCAGGAAAGCCTGCAGCCCCCAGGTGTGTGGGGCTACGCAAGCGGTTCCCAAAGAGCTTTAGAACAAGGCATAGTGTTCCCTGCTGGCTCTTTGGGCGTGGGACCAATCTCCAGACATATGGCCATTTTTGTGCCTGGCGCAGCGCCAAGTGGGAAAGGGTGGTTTTGAGGCTGAAGGCAGCAGGAAAGCCTGCAGGCCCCAGGTGTGTGCGGCTACGCAAGCGGTTCCCAAAGAGCTTTAGAACCAGGCATAGTTTTCCCTGCTGGCTCTTTGGGCGTGGGACCAATCTCCAGACATATGGCCATTTTTGTGCCTGGGGCGGCGCCAAGTGGGAAAGGGTGGTTTTGAGGCTGAAGGCAGCAGGAAAGCCTGCAGCCCCCAGGTGTGTGGGGCTACGCAAGCGGTTCCCAAAGAGCTTTAGAACAAGGCATAGTGTTCCCTGCTGGCTCATTAGGCGTGGGACAAATCTCCAGACAGATGGCCATTTTTGGGCCTGGCGCGACGCCAATTGGGAAAGGGTGGTTTTGAGGCTGAAGGCAACAAGAAAGTCTGCAGCCCCCAGGTCTGTGGGCTACGCAAGCGGTTGCCAAAGAGCTTTAGAACAAGGTATAGTGTTCCCTGCTGGCTCTTTGGGCGTGGGACCAATCTCCAGACATATGGCCATTTTTCTGCCTCCAACGACGCCAAGTGGGAAAGGGTGGTTTTGAGGCTGAAGGCAGCAGGAAAGCCTGCAGCCCCCAGGTCTGTGAGGCTACGCAAGCGGTTCCCAAAGAGCTTTGGAACAAGGCATAGTGTTCCCTGCTGACTCTTTGGGCGTGGGACCAATCTCCAGACATATGGCCATTTTTGTGCCTGGCGTGGCGCCAAGTGGGAAAGGGTGGTTTTGAGGCTGAAGGCAGCAGGAAAGCCTGCAGCCCCCAGGTGTGTGGGGCTACGCAAGCGGTTCCCAAAGACCTTTAGAACAAGGCATAGTTTTCCCTGCTGGCTCTTTGGGCGTGGGACCAATCTCCAGACAGATGGCCATTTTTGTGCCTGGCGAGGCGCCAAGTGGGAAAGGATGGTTTTGAGGCTGAAGGCAGCAGGAAAGCCTGCAGCCCCCAGGTGTGTGAGGCTACACAAGCGGTTCCCAAAGAGCTTTAGAACAAGGCATAGTGTTCCCTGATGGCTCTTTGGGCGTGGGACCAATCTCCACACATATGGCATTTTACTGCCTGGCGAGGCGCCAAGTGGGTAAGGGTGGTTTTGAGGCTGAAGGCAACAAGAAAGTCTGCAGCCCCCAGGTGTGTGGGGCTACGCAAGTGGTTCCCAAAGAGCTTTAGAACAAGGCATAGTGTACCCTGCTGGCTCTTTGGGCGTGGGACCAATCTCCAGACATATGGCCATTTATGTGCCTGGCGTGGCGCCGAGTGGGAAAGGGCGGTTTTGAGGCTGAAGGCAGCAGGAAAGCCTGCAGCCCCCAGGTCTGTGGGGCTACGCAAGCAGTTCCCAAAGAGCTTTAGAACAAGGCATAGTGTTCCCTGCTGGCTGTTTGGGCGTGGGACCAATCTCAAGACATATGGCCATTTTTGTGCCTGGCGCGGCACCAAGTGGGAAAGGGTGGTTTTGAGGCTGAAGGCAGCAGGAAAGCTTGCAGCCCACAGGTCTGTGGGGCTACGCAAGCGGTTCCCAAAGAGCTTTAGAACAAGGCATAGTGTTCCCTGCTGGCTCTTTGGGCGTGGGACCAATCTCCAGACATATGGCCATTTTTCTGCCTGGCGTGGCGCCAATGGGAAAGGGTGGTTTGAGGCTGAAGGCAACAAGAAAGTCTGCAGCCCCCAGGTCTGTGGGCTACGCAAGCGGTTGCCAAAGAGCTTTAGAACAAGGTATAGTGTTCCCTGCTGGCTCTTTGGGCGTGGGACCAATCTCCAGACAGATGGCCATTTTTGTGCCTGGCGAGGCGCCAAGTGGGAAAGGGTGGTTTTGAGGCTGAAGGCAGCAGGAGAGCCTGCAGCCCCCAGGTCTGTGGGGCTACGCAAGCGGTTCCCAAAGACCTTTAGAACCAGGCAGAGTTTTCCCTGCTGGCTCTTTGGGTGTGGGACCAATCTCCAGACATATGGCCATTTTTGTGCCTGGCGCGGCGCCAAGAGGGAAAGGGTGGTTTTGAGGCTGAAGGCAGCAGGAAAGCCTGCAGCCCCCAGGTGTGTGGGGCTACGCAAGCGGTTCCCAAAGAGCTTGAGAACAAGGCATAGTGTTCCCTGCTGGCTCTTTGGGCGTGGGACCAATCTGCAGACATATGGCCATTTTTGTGCCTGCAACGACGCCAAGTGGGAAAGGGTGGTTTTGAGGCTGAAGGCAGCAGGAGAGCCTGCAGCCCCCAGGTCTGTGGGGCTACGCAAGCGGTTCCCAAAGAGCTTTAGAACAAGGCATAGTGTTCCCTGCTGGCTCTTTGGGCGTGGGACCAATCTCCAGACATATGGCCATTTTTGTGCCTGGCGCGGCGCCAAGTGGGAAAGGGTGGTTTTGAGGCTGAAGGCAGCAGGAAAGCCTGCAGCCCCCAGGTGTGTGGGGCTACGCAAGCGGTTCCCAAAGAGCTTTATAACAAGGCATAGTTTTCCCTGCTGGCTCTTTGGGCGTGGGACCAATCTCCAGACAGATGGCCATTTTTGTGCCTGGCGAGGCGCCAAGTGGGAAAGGATGGTTTTGAGGCTGAAGGCAGCAGGAAAGCCTGCAGCCCCCAGGTGTGTGAGGCTACGCAAGCGGTTCCCAAAGAGCTTGAGAACAAGGCATAGTGTTCCCTGCTGGCTCTTTGGGCGTGGGACCAATCTCCACACATATGGCATTTTACTGCCTGGCGAGGCGCCAAGTGGGTAAGGGTGGTTTTGAGGCTGAAGGCAACAAGAAAGTCTGCAGCCCCCAGGTGTGTGGGGCTACGCAAGTGGTCCCCAAAGAGCTTTAGAACAAGGCATAGTGTTCCCTGCTGGCTCTTTGGGCGTGGGACCAATCTCCAGACAGATGGCCATTTTTGTGCCTGGCGAGGCGCCAAGTGGGAAAGGGTGGTTTTGAGGCTGAAGGCAGCAGGAAAGCCTGCAGCCTCCAGGTCTGTGGGGCTACGCAAGCGGTTCCCAAAGAGCTTTAGAACAAGGCATAGTGTTCCCTGCTGGCTCTTTGGGCGTGGGACCAATCTCCAGACATATGGCCATTTTTGTGCCTGGCGCGGCGCCAAGTGGGAAAGGGTGGTTTTGAGGCTGAAGGCAGCAGGAAAGCTTGCAGCGCCTAGGTGTGTGGGGCTACGCAAGCGGTTCCCAAAGAGCTTGAGAACAAGGCATAGTGTTCCCTGCTGGCTCTTTGGGCGTGGGACCAATCTCCACACATATGGCATTTTACTGCCTGGCACGGCGCCAAGTGGGAAAGGGTGGTTTTGAGGCTGAAGGCAACAAGAAAGTCTGCAGCCCCCAGGTGTGTGGGGCTACGCAAGCGGTTCCCAAAGAGCTTTAGAACAAGGCATAGTGTTCCCTGCTGGCTCTTTGGGCGTGGGACCAATCTCCAGACATATGGCCATTTTTGTGCCTGGCGTGGCGCCAAGTGGGAAAGGGTGGTTTTGAGGCTGAAGGCAGCAGGAAAGCCTGCAGCCCCCAGGTGTGTGGGGCTACGCAAGCGGTTCCCTAAGACCTTTAGAACCAGGCAGAGTTTTCCCTGCTGGCTCTTTGGGCGTGGGACCAATCTCCAGACATATGGCCATTTTTGTGCCTGGCGCGGCGCCAAGTGGGAAAGGGTGGTTTTGAGGCTGAAGGCAGCAGGAAAGCCTGCAGCCCCCAGGTGTGTGGGGCTACGCAAGCGGTTCCCAAAGAGCTTTAGAACAAGGCATAGTTTTCCCTGCTGGCTCTTTGGGCGTGGGACCAATCTCCAGACATATGGCCATTTTTGTGCCTGGCGCAGCGCCAAGTGGGAAAGGGTGGTTTTGAGGCTGAAGGCAGCAGGAAAGCCTGCAGGCCCCAGGTGTGTGAGGCTACGCAAGCGGTTCCCAAAGAGCTTTAGAACCAGGCATAGTTTTCCCTGCTGGCTCTTTGGGCGTGGGACCAATCTCCAGACATATGGCCATTTTTGTGCCTGGGGCGGCGCGAAGTGGGAAAGGGTGGTTTTGAGGCTGAAGGCAGCAGGAAAGCCTGCAGCCCCCAGGTGTGTGGGGCTACGCAAGCGGTTCCCAAAGAGCTTTAGAACAAGGCATAGTGTTCCCTGCTGGCTCATTAGGCGTGGGACAAATCTCCAGACAGATGGCCATTTTTGGGCCTGGCGCGACGCCAATTGGGAAAGGGTGGTTTTGAGGCTGAAGGCAACAAGAAAGTCTGCAGCCCCCAGGTCTGTGGGCTACGCAAGCGGTTGCCAAAGAGCTTTAGAACAAGGTATAGTGTTCCCTGCTGGCTCTTTGGGCGTGGGACCAATCTCCAGACATATGGCCATTTTTCTGCCTCCAACGACGCCAAGTGGGAAAGGGTGGTTTTGAGGCTGAAGGCAGCAGGAGAGCCTGCAGCCCCCAGGTCTGTGGGGCTACGCAAGCGGTTCCCAAAGAGCTTTATAACAAGGCATAGTTTTCCCTGCTGGCTCTTTGGGCGTGGGACCAATCTCCAGACAGATGGCCATTTTTGTGCCTGGCGAGGCGCCAAGTGGGAAAGGATGGTTTTGAGGCTGAAGGCAGCAGGAAAGCCTGCAGCCCCCAGGTGTGTGAGGCTACGCAAGCGGTTCCCAAAGAGCTTGAGAACAAGGCATAGTGTTCCCTGCTGGCTCTTTGGGCGTGGGACCAATCTCCACACATATGGCATTTTACTGCCTGGCGAGGCGCCAAGTGGGTAAGGGTGGTTTTGAGGCTGAAGGCAACAAGAAAGTCTGCAGCCCCCAGGTGTGTGGGGCTACGCAAGTGGTTCCCAAAGAGCTTTAGAACAAGGCATAGTGTTCCCTGCTGGCTCTTTGGGCGTGGGACCAATCTCCAGACAGATGGCCATTTTTGTGCCTGGCGTGGCGCCGAGTGGGAAAGGGCGGTTTTGAGGCTGAAGGCAGCAGGAAAGCCTGCAGCGCCCAGGTCTGTGGGGCTACGCAAGCAGTTCCCAAAGAGCTTTAGAACAAGGCATAGTGTTCCCTGCTGGCTGTTTGGGCGTGGGAGCAATCTCCATACATATGGCCATTTTTGTGCCTGGCGCGGCACCAAGTGGGAAAGGGTGGTTTTGAGGCTGAAGGCAGCAGGAAAGCTTGCAGCCCCCAGGTGTGTGGGGCTACGCAAGCGGTTCCCAAAGAGCTTTAGAACAAGGCATAGTGTTCCCTGCTGGCTCTTTGGGCGTGGGACCAATCTCCAGACATATGGCCATTTTTGTGCCTGGCGTGGCGCCAATGGGAAAGGGTGGTTTGAGGCTGAAGGCAACAAGAAAGTCTGCAGCCCCCAGGTCTGTGGGCTACGCAAGCGGTTGCCAAAGAGCTTTAGAACAAGGTATAGTGTTCCCTGCTGGCTCTTTGGACGTGGGACCAATCTCCAGACATATGGCCATTTTTGGGCCTGGCGCGGCGCCAAGTGGGAAAGGGTGGTTTTGAGGCTGAAGGCAGCAGGAAAGCCTGCAGCCCCCAGGTCTGTGGGGCTACGCAAGCGGTTCCCAAAGAGCTTTAGAACAAGGCATAGTGTTCCCTGCTGGCTCTTTGGGCGTGGGACCAATCTCCATACATATGGCCATTTTTGTGCCTGGCGAGGCGCCAAGTGGGAAAGGGTGGTTTTGAGGCTGAAGGCAGCAGGAAAGCCTGCAGCCTCCAGGTCTGTGGGGCTACGCAAGCGGTTCCCAAAGAGCTTTAGAACAAGGCATAGTGTTCCCTGCTGGCTCTTTGGGCGTGGGACCAATCTCCAGACATATGGCCATTTTTGTGCCTGGCGCGGCGCCAAGTGGGAAAGGGTGGTTTTGAGGCTGAAGGCAGCAGGAAAGCTTGCAGCGCCTAGGTGTGTGGGGCTACGCAAGCGGTTCCCAAAGAGCTTGAGAACAAGGCATAGTGTTCCCTGCTGGCTCTTTGGGCGTGGGACCAATCTCCAGGCAGATGGCATTTTAGTGCCTGGCACGGCGCCAAGTGGGAAAGGGTGGTTTTGAGGCTGAAGGCAACAAGAAAGTCTGCAGCCCCCAGGTGTGTGGGGCTACGCAAGCGGTTCCCAAAGAGCTTTAGAACAAGGCATAGTGTTCCCTGCTGGCTCTTTGGGCGTGGGACCAATCTCCAGACATATGGCCATTTTTGTGCCTGGCGCGGCACCAAGTGGGAAAGGGTGGTTTTGAGGCTGAAGGCAGCAGGAAAGCTTGCAGCCCCCAGGTGTGTGGGGCTACGCAAGCGGTTCCCAAAGAGCTTTAGAACAAGGCATAGTGTTCCCTGCTGGCTCTTTGGGCGTGGGACCAATCTCCAGACATATGGCCATTTTTGTGCCTGGCGTGGCGCCAATGGGAAAGGGTGGTTTGAGGCTGAAGGCAACAAGAAAGTCTGCAGCCCCCAGGTCTGTGGGCTACGCAAGCGGTTGCCAAAGAGCTTTAGAACAAGGTATAGTGTTCCCTGCTGGCTCTTTGGACGTGGGACCAATCTCCAGACATATGGCCATTTTTGGGCCTGGCGCGGCGCCAAGTTGGAAAGGGTGGTTTTGAGGCTGAAGGCAGCAGGAAAGCCTGCAGCCCCCAGGTCTGTGGGGCTACGCAAGCGGTTCCCAAAGAGCTTTAGAACAAGGCATAGTGTTCCCTGCTGGCTCTTTGGGCGTGGGACCAATCTCCATACATATGGCCATTTTTGTGCCTGGCGAGGCGCCAAGTGGGAAAGGGTGGTTTTGAGGCTGAAGGCAGCAGGAAAGCCTGCAGCCTCCAGGTCTGTGGGGCTACGCAAGCGGTTCCCAAAGAGCTTTAGAACAAGGCATAGTGTTCCCTGCTGGCTCTTTGGGCGTGGGACCAATCTCCAGACATATGGCCATTTTTGTGCCTGGCGCGGCGCCAAGTGGGAAAGGGTGGTTTTGAGGCTGAAGGCAGCAGGAAAGCTTGCAGCGCCTAGGTGTGTGGGGCTACGCAAGCGGTTCCCAAAGAGCTTGAGAACAAGGCATAGTGTTCCCTGCTGGCTCTTTGGGCGTGGGACCAATCTCCAGGCAGATGGCATTTTAGTGCCTGGCACGGCGCCAAGTGGGAAAGGGTGGTTTTGAGGCTGAAGGCAACAAGAAAGTCTGCAGCCCCCAGGTGTGTGGGGCTACGCAAGCGGTTCCCAAAGAGCTTTAGAACAAGGCATAGTGTTCCCTGCTGGCTCTTTGGGCGTGGGACCAATCTCCAGACATATGGCCATTTTTGTGCCTGGCGTGGCGCCAAGTGGGAAAGGGTGGTTTTGAGGCTGAAGGCAGCAGGAAAGCCTGCAGCCCCCAGGTGTGTGCGGCTACGCAAGCGGTTCCCAAAGAGCTTTAGAACCAGGCATAGTTTTCCCTGCTGGCTCTTTGGGCGTGGGACCAATCTCCAGACATATGGCCATTTTTGTGCCTGGGGTGGCGCCAAGTGGGAAGGGGTGGTTTTGAGGCTGAAGGCAGCAGGAAAGCCTGCAGCCCCCAGGTGTGTGGGGCTACGCAAGCGGTTCCCAAAGAGCTTTAGAACAAGGCATAGTGTTCCCTGCTGGCTCATTGGGCGTGGGACAAATCTCCAGACAGATGGCCATTTTTGGGCCTGGCGCGACGCCAATTGGGAAAGGGTGGTTTTGAGGCTGAAGGCAACAAGAAAGTCTGCAGCCCCCAGGTCTGTGGGCTACGCAAGCGGTTGCCAAAGAGCTTTAGAACAAGGTATAGTGTTCCCTGCTGGCTCTTGGGCGTGGGACCAATCTCCAGACAGATGGCCATTTTTGTGCCTGGCGAGGCGCCAAGTGGGAAAGGGTGGTTTTGAGGCTGAAGGCAGCAGGAGAGCCTGCAGCCCCCAGGTGTGTGGGGCTACGCAAGCGGTTCCCAAAGACCTTTAGAACCAGGCAGAGTTTTCCCTGCTGGCTCTTTTGGTGTGGGACCAATCTCCAGACATATGGCCATTTTTGTGCCTGGCGCGGCGCCAAGAGGGAAAGGGTGGTTTTGAGGCTGAAGGCAGCAGGAAAGCCTGCAGCCCCCAGGTGTGTGGGGCTACGCAAGCGGTTCCCAAAGAGCTTGAGAACAAGGCATAGTGTTCCCTGCTGGCTCTTTGGGCGTGGGACCAATCTGCAGACATATGGCCATTTTTGTGCCTCCAACGACGCCAAGTGGGAAAGGGTGGTTTTGAGGCTGAAGGCAGCAGGAAAGCCTGCAGCCCCCAGGTCTGTGGGGCTACGCAAGCGGTTCCCAAAGAGCTTGAGAACAAGGCATAGTGTTCCCTGCTGGCTCTTTGGGCGTGGGACCAATCTCCATACATATGGCCATTTTTGTGCCTGGCGCGGCGCGAAGTGGGAAAGGGTGGTTTTGAGGCTGAAGGCAGCAGGAAAGCCTGCAGCCCCCAGGTGTGTGGGGCTACGCAAGCGGTTCCCAAAGAGCTTTATAACAAGGCATAGTTTTCCCTGCTGGCTCTTTGGGCGTGGGACCAATCTCCAGACAGATGGCCATTTTTGTGCCTGGCGAGGCGCCAAGTGGGAAAGGATGGTTTTGAGGCTGAAGGCAGCAGGAAAGCCTGCAGCCCCCAGGTGTGTGAGGCTACGCAAGCGTTTCCCAAAGAGCTTGAGAACAAGGCATAGTGTTCCCTGCTGGCTCTTTGGGCGTGGGACCAATCTCCACACATATGGCATTTTACTGCCTGGCGAGGCGCCAAGTGGGTAAGGGTGGTTTTGAGGCTGAAGGCAACAAGAAAGTCTGCAGCCCCCAGGTGTGTGGGGCTACGCAAGTGGTTCCCAAAGAGCTTTAGAACAAGGCATAGTGTTCCCTGCTGGCTCTTTGGGCGTGGGACCAATCTCCAGACAGATGGCCATTTTTGGGCCTGGCGTGGCGCCGAGTGGGAAAGGGCGGTTTTGAGGCTGAAGGCAGCAGGAAAGCCTGCAGCCCCCAGGTGTGTGGGGCTACGCAAGCCGTTCCCAAAGAGCTTTAGAACAAGGCATAGTGTTCCCTGCTGGCTCTTTGGGCGTGGGACCAATCTCCAGACATATGGCCATTTTTGTGCCTGGCGTGGCGCCAATGGGAAAGGGTGGTTTGAGGCTGAAGGCAACAAGAAAGTCTGCAGCCCCCAGGTCTGTGGGCTACGCAAGCGGTTGCCAAAGAGCTTTAGAACAAGGTATAGTGTTCCCTGCTGGCTCTTTGGGCGTGGGACCAGTCTCCAGACATATGGCCATTTTTCTGCCTCCAACGACGCCAAGTGGGAAAGGGTGGTTTTGAGGCTGAAGGCAGCAGGAAAGCCTGCAGCCCCCAGGTCTGTGAGGCTACGCAAGCGGTTCCCAAAGAGCTTTAGAACAAGGCATAGTGTTCCCTGCTGGCTCTTTGGGCGTGGGACCAATCTCCAGACAGATGGCCATTTTTGTGCCTGGCGAGGCGCCAAGTGGGAAAGGGTGGTTTTGAGGCTGAAGGCAGCAGGAAAGCCTGCAGGCCCCAGGTGTGTGCGGCTACGCAAGCGGTTCCCAAAGAGCTTTAGAACCAGGCATAGTTTTCCCTGCTGGCTCTTTGGGCGTGGGACCAATCTCCAGACATATGGCCATTTTTGTGCCTGGGGCGGCGCGAAATGGGAAAGGGTGGTTTTGAGGCTGAAGGCAGCAGGAAAGCCTGCAGCCCCCAGGTGTGTGGGGCTACGCAAGCGGTTCCCAAAGAGCTTTAGAACAAGGCATAGTGTTCCCTGCTGGCTCATTAGGCGTGGGACAAATCTCCAGACAGATGGCCATTTTTGGGCCTGGCGCGACGCCAATTGGGAAAGGGTGGTTTTGAGGCTGAAGGCAACAAGAAAGTCTGCAGCCCCCAGGTCTGTGGGCTACGCAAGCGGTTGCCAAAGAGCTTTAGAACAAGGTATAGTGTTCCCTGCTGGCTCTTTGGGCGTGGGACCAATCTCCAGACATATGGCCATTTTTCTGCCTCCAACGACGCCAAGTGGGAAAGGGTGGTTTTGAGGCTGAAGGCAGCAGGAAAGCCTGCAGCCCCCAGGTGTGTGAGGCTACGCAAGCGGTTCCCAAAGAGCTTGAGAACAAGGCATAGTGTTCCCTGCTGGCTCTTTGGGCGTGGGACCAATCTCCACACATATGGCATTTTACTGCCTGGCGAGGCGTCAAGTGGGTAAGGGTGGTTTTGAGGCTGAAGGCAACAAGAAAGTCTGCAGCCCCCAGGTGTGTGGGGCTACGCAAGTGGTTCCCAAAGAGCTTTAGAACAAGGCATAGTGTTCCCTGCTGGCTCTTTGGGCGTGGGACCAATCTCCAGACAGATGGCCATTTTTGTGCCTGGCGTGGCGCCGAGTGGGAAAAGGCGGTTTTGAGGCTGAAGGCAGCAGGAAAGCCTGCAGCGCCCAGGTCTGTGGGGCTACGCAAGCAGTTCCCAAAGAGCTTTAGAACAAGGCATAGTGTTCCCTGCTGGCTGTTTGGGCGTGGGACCAATCTCCATACATATGGCCATTTTTGTGCCTGGCGCGGCACCAAGTGGGAAAGGGTGGTTTTGAGGCTGAAGGCAGCAGGAAAGCTTGCAGCCCCCAGGTGTGTGGGGCTACGCAAGCGGTTCCCAAAGAGCTTTAGAACAAGGCATAGTGTTCCCTGCTGGCTCTTTGGGCGTGGGACCAATCTCCAGACATATGGCCATTTTTGTGCCTGGCGTGGCGCCAATGGGAAAGGGTGGTTTGAGGCTGAAGGCAACAAGAAAGTCTGCAGCCCCCAGGTCTGTGGGCTACGCAAGCGGTTGCCAAAGAGCTTTAGAACAAGGTATAGTGTTCCCTGCTGGCTCTTTGGACGTGGGACCAATCTCCAGACATATGGCCATTTTTGTGCCTGGCGCGGCGCCAAGTGGGAAAGGGTGGTTTTGAGGCTGAAGGCAGCAGGAAAGCCTGCAGCCCCCAGGTCTGTGGGGCTACGCAAGCGGTTCCCAAAGAGCTTTAGAACAAGGCATAGTGTTCCCTGCTGGCTCTTTGGGCGTGGGACCAATCTCCATACATATGGCCATTTTTGTGCCTGGCGAGGCGCCAAGTGGGAAAGGGTGGTTTTGAGGCTGAAGGCAGCAGGAAAGCCTGCAGCCTCCAGGTCTGTGGGGCTACGCAAGCGGTTCCCAAAGAGCTTTAGAACAAGGCATAGTGTTCCCTGCTGGCTCTTTGGGCGTGGGACCAATCTCCAGACATATGGCCATTTTTGTGCCTGGCGCGGCGCCAAGTGGGAAAGGGTGGTTTTGAGGCTGAAGGCAGCAGGAAAGCTTGCAGCGCCTAGGTGTGTGGGGCTACGCAAGCGGTTCCCAAAGAGCTTTATAACAAGGCATAGTGTTCCCTGCTGGCTCTTTGGGCGTGGGACCAATCTCCAGGCAGATGGCATTTTAGTGCCTGGCACGGCGCCAAGTGGGAAAGGGTGGTTTTGAGGCTGAAGGCAACAAGAAAGTCTGCAGCCCCCAGGTGTGTGGGGCTACGCAAGCGGTTCCCAAAGAGCTTTAGAACAAGGCATAGTGTTCCCTGCTGGCTCTTTGGGCGTGGGACCAATCTCCAGACATATGGCCATTTTTGTGCCTGGCGTGGCGCCAAGTGGGAAAGGGTGGTTTTGAGGCTGAAGGCAGCAGGAAAGCCTGCAGCCCCCAGGTGTGTGCGGCTACGCAAGCGGTTCCCAAAGAGCTTTAGAACCAGGCATAGTTTTCCCTGCTGGCTCTTTGGGCGTGGGACCAATCTCCAGACATATGGCCATTTTTGTGCCTGGGGTGGCGCCAAGTGGGAAGGGGTGGTTTTGAGGCTGAAGGCAGCAGGAAAGCCTGCAGCCCCCAGGTGTGTGGGGCTACGCAAGCGGTTCCCAAAGAGCTTTAGAACAAGGCATAGTGTTCCCTGCTGGCTCATTGGGCGTGGGACAAATCTCCAGACAGATGGCCATTTTTGGGCCTGGCGCGACGCCAATTGGGAAAGGGTGGTTTTGAGGCTGAAGGCAACAAGAAAGTCTGCAGCCCCCAGGTCTGTGGGCTACGCAAGCGGTTGCCAAAGAGCTTTAGAACAAGGTATAGTGTTCCCTGCTGGCTCTTTGGGCGTGGGACCAATCTCCAGACAGATGGCCATTTTTGTGCCTGGCGAGGCGCCAAGTGGGAAAGGGTGGTTTTGAGGCTGAAGGCAGCAGGAGAGCCTGCAGCCCCCAGGTCTGTGGGGCTACGCAAGCGGTTCCCAAAGACCTTTAGAACCAGGCAGAGTTTTCCCTGCTGGCTCTTTGGGCGTGGGACCAATCTGCAGACATATGGCCATTTTTGTGCCTCCAACGACGCCAAGTGGGAAAGGGTGGTTTTGAGGCTGAAGGCAGCAGGAAAGCCTGCAGCCCCCAGGTCTGTGGGGCTACGCAAGCGGTTCCCAAAGAGCTTTAGAACAAGGCATAGTGTTCCCTGCTGGCTCTTTGGGCGTGGGACCAATCTCCAGACATATGGCCATTTTTGTGCCTGGCGCGGCGCGAAGTGGGAAAGGGTGGTTTTGAGGCTGAAGGCAGCAGGAAAGCCTGCAGCCCCCAGGTGTGTGGGGCTACGCAAGCGGTTCCCAAAGAGCTTTAGAACAAGGCATAGTTTTCCCTGCTGGCTCTTTGGGCGTGGGACCAATCTCCAGACAGATGGCCATTTTTGTGCCTGGCGAGGCGCCAAGTGGGAAAGGATGGTTTTGAGGCTGAAGGCAGCAGGAAAGCCTGCAGCCCCCAGGTGTGTGAGGCTACGCAAGCGGTTCCCAAAGAGCTTGAGAACAAGGCATAGTGTTCCCTGCTGGCTCTTTGGGCGTGGGACCAATCTCCACACATATGGCATTTTACTGCCTGGCGAGGCGCCAAGTGGGTAAGGGTGGTTTTGAGGCTGAAGGCAACAAGAAAGTCTGCAGCCCCCAGGTGTGTGGGGCTACGCAAGTGGTTCCCAAAGAGCTTTAGAACAAGGCATAGTGTTCCCTGCTGGCTCTTTGGGCGTGGGACCAATCTCCAGACAGATGGCCATTTTTGTGCCTGGCGTGGCGCCGAGTGGGAAAAGGCGGTTTTGAGGCTGAAGGCAGCAGGAAAGCCTGCAGCGCCCAGGTCTGTGGGGCTACGCAAGCAGTTCCCAAAGAGCTTTAGAACAAGGCATAGTGTTCCCTGCTGGCTGTTTGGGCGTGGGACCAATCTCCATACATATGGCCATTTTTGTGCCTGGCGCGGCACCAAGTGGGAAAGGGTGGTTTTGAGGCTGAAGGCAGCAGGAAAGCTTGCAGCCCCCAGGTGTGTGGGGCTACGCAAGCGGTTCCCAAAGAGCTTTAGAACAAGGCATAGTGTTCCCTGCTGGCTCTTTGGGCGTGGGACCAATCTCCAGACATATGGCCATTTTTGTGCCTGGCGTGGCGCCAATGGGAAAGGGTGGTTTGAGGCTGAAGGCAACAAGAAAGTCTGCAGCCCCCAGGTCTGTGGGCTACGCAAGCGGTTGCCAAAGAGCTTTAGAACAAGGTATAGTGTTCCCTGCTGGCTCTTTGGACGTGGGACCAATCTCCAGACATATGGCCATTTTTGTGCCTGGCGCGGCGCCAAGTGGGAAAGGGTGGTTTTGAGGCTGAAGGCAGCAGGAAAGCCTGCAGCCTCCAGGTCTGTGGGGCTACGCAAGCGGTTCCCAAAGAGCTTTAGAACAAGGTATAGTGTTCCCTGCTGGCTCTTTGGACGTGGGACCAATCTCCAGACATATGGCCATTTTTGTGCCTGGCGAGGCGCCAAGTGGGAAAGGGTGGTTTTGAGGCTGAAGGCAGCAGGAAAGCCTGCAGCCTCCAGGTCTGTGGGGCTACGCAAGCGGTTCCCAAAGAGCTTTAGAACAAGGCATAGTGTTCCCTGCTGGCTCTTTGGGCGTGGGACCAATCTCCAGACATATGGCCATTTTTGTGCCTGGCGCGGCGCCAAGTGGGAAAGGGTGGTTTTGAGGCTGAAGGCAGCAGGAAAGCTTGCAGCGCCTAGGTGTGTGGGGCTACGCAAGCGGTTCCCAAAGAGCTTGAGAACAAGGCATAGTGTTCCCTGCTGGCTCTTTGGGCGTGGGACCAATCTCCAGGCAGATGGCATTTTAGTGCCTGGCACGGCGCCAAGTGGGAAAGGGTGGTTTTGAGGCTGAAGGCAACAAGAAAGTCTGCAGCCCCCAGGTGTGTGGGGCTACGCAAGCGGTTCCCAAAGAGCTTTAGAACAAGGCATAGTGTTCCCTGCTGGCTCTTTGGGCGTGGGACCAATCTCCAGACATATGGCCATTTTTGTGCCTGGCGTGGCGCCAAGTGGGAAAGGGTGGTTTTGAGGCTGAAGGCAGCAGGAAAGCCTGCAGCCCCCAGGTGTGTGCGGCTACGCAAGCGGTTCCCAAAGAGCTTTAGAACCAGGCATAGTTTTCCCTGCTGGCTCTTTGGGCGTGGGACCAATCTCCAGACATATGGCCATTTTTGTGCCTGGGGTGGCGCCAAGTGGGAAGGGGTGGTTTTGAGGCTGAAGGCAGCAGGAAAGCCTGCAGCCCCCAGGTGTGTGGGGCTACGCAAGCGGTTCCCAAAGAGCTTTAGAACAAGGCATAGTGTTCCCTGCTGGCTCATTGGGCGTGGGACAAATCTCCAGACAGATGGCCATTTTTGGGCCTGGCGCGACGCCAATTGGGAAAGGGTGGTTTTGAGGCTGAAGGCAACAAGAAAGTCTGCAGCCCCCAGGTCTGTGGGCTACGCAAGCGGTTGCCAAAGAGCTTTAGAACAAGGTATAGTGTTCCCTGCTGGCTCTTTGGGCGTGGGACCAATCTCCAGACAGATGGCCATTTTTGTGCCTGGCGAGGCGCCAAGTGGGAAAGGGTGGTTTTGAGGCTGAAGGCAGCAGGAGAGCCTGCAGCCCCCAGGTCTGTGGGGCTACGCAAGCGGTTCCCAAAGACCTTTAGAACCAGGCAGAGTTTTCCCTGCTGGCTCTTTTGGTGTGGGACCAATCTCCAGACATATGGCCATTTTTGTGCCTGGCGCGGCGCCAAGAGGGAAAGGGTGGTTTTGAGGCTGAAGGCAGCAGGAAAGCCTGCAGCCCCCAGGTGTGTGGGGCTACGCAAGCGGTTCCCAAAGAGCTTGAGAACAAGGCATAGTGTTCCCTGCTGGCTCTTTGGGCGTGGGACCAATCTGCAGACATATGGCCATTTTTGTGCCTCCAACGACGCCAAGTGGGAAAGGGTGGTTTTGAGGCTGAAGGCAGCAGGAAAGCCTGCAGCCCCCAGGTCTGTGGGGCTACGCAAGCGGTTCCCAAAGAGCTTTAGAACAAGGCATAGTGTTCCCTGCTGGCTCTTTGGGCGTGGGACCAATCTCCAGACATATGGCCATTTTTGTGCCTGGCGCGGCGCGAAGTGGGAAAGGGTGGTTTTGAGGCTGAAGGCAGCAGGAAAGCCTGCAGCCCCCAGGTGTGTGGGGCTACGCAAGGGGTTCCCAAAGAGCTTGAGAACAAGGCATAGTTTTCCCTGCTGGCTCTTTGGGCGTGGGACCAATCTCCAGACAGATGGCCATTTTTGTGCCTGGCGAGGCGCCAAGTGGGAAAGGGTGGTTTTGAGGCTGAAGGCAGCAGGAAAGCCTGCAGCCCCCAGGTGTGTGAGGCTACGCAAGCGGTTCCCAAAGAGCTTGAGAACAAGGCATAGTGTTCCCTGCTGGCTCTTTGGGCGTGGGACCAATCTCCACACATATGGCATTTTACTGCCTGGCGAGGCGCCAAGTGGGTAAGGGTGGTTTTGAGGCTGAAGGCAACAAGAAAGTCTGCAGCCCCCAGGTGTGTGGGGCTACGCAAGTGGTTCCCAAAGAGCTTTAGAACAAGGCATAGTGTTCCCTGCTGGCTCTTTGGGCGTGGGACCAATCTCTAGACAGATGGCCATTTTTGGGCCTGGCGTGGCGCCGAGTGGGAAAGGGCGGTTTTGAGGCTGAAGGCAGCAGGAAAGCCTGCAGCCCCCAGGTGTGTGGGGCTACGCAAGCGGTTCCCAAAGAGCTTTAGAACAAGGCATAGTGTTCCCTGCTGGCTCTTTGTGCGTGGGACCAATCTCCAGACATATGGCCATTTTTGTGCCTGGCGTGGCGCCAATGGGAAAGGGTGGTTTGAGGCTGAAGGCAACAAGAAAGTCTGCAGCCCCCAGGTCTGTGGGCTACGCAAGCGGTTGCCAAAGAGCTTTAGAACAAGGTATAGTGTTCCCTGCTGGCTCTTTGGGCGTGGGACCAGTCTCCAGACATATGGCCATTTTTCTGCCTCCAACGACGCCAAGTGGGAAAGGGTGGTTTTGAGGCTGAAGGCAGCAGGAAAGCCTGCAGCCCCCAGGTCTGTGAGGCTACGCAAGCGGTTCCCAAAGAGCTTTAGAACAAGGCATAGTGTTCCCTGCTGGCTCTTTGGGCGTGGGACCAATCTCCACACATATGGCATTTTACTGCCTGGCGAGGCGCCAAGTGGGTAAGGGTGGTTTTGAGGCTGAAGGCAACAAGAAAGTCTGCAGCCCCCAGGTGTGTGGGGCTACGCAAGTGGTTCCCAAAGAGCTTTAGAACAAGGCATAGTGTTCCCTGCTGGCTCTTTGGGCGTGGGACCAATCTCCAGACATATGGCCATTTTTGTGCCTGGCGTGGCGCCGAGTGGGAAAGGGCGGTTTTGAGGCTGAAGGCAGCAGGAAAGCCTGCAGCCCCCAGGTGTGTGGGGCTACGCAAGCGGTTCCCTAAGACCTTTAGAACCAGGCAGAGTTTTCCCTGCTGGCTCTTTGGGCGTGGGACCAATCTCCAGACATATGGCCATTTTTGTGCCTGGCGCGGCGCCAAGTGGGAAAGGGTGGTTTTGAGGCTGAAGGCAGCAGGAAAGCCTGCAGCCCCCAGGTCTGCGAGGCTACGCAAGCAGTTCCCAAAGAGCTTTGGAACAAGGCATAGTGTTCCCTGCTGACTCTTTGGGCGTGGGACCAATCTCCAGACATATGGCCATTTTTGTGCCTGGCGTGGCGCCAAGTGGGAAAGGGTGGTTTTGAGGCTGAAGGCAGCAGGAAAGCCTGCAGCCCCCAGGTGTGTGGGGCTACGCAAGCGGTTCCCAAAGACCTTTAGAACAAGGCATAGTTTTCCCTGCTGGCTCTTTTGGTGTGGGACCAATCTCCAGACATATGGCCATTTTTGTGCCTGGCGCGGCGCCAAGTGGGAAAGGGTGGTTTTGAGGCTGAAGGCAGCAGGAAAGCCTGCAGCCCCCAGGTCTGTGGGGCTACGCAAGCGGTTCCCAAAGAGCTTGAGAACAAGGCATAGTGTTCCCTGCTGGCTCTTTGGGCGTGGGACCAATCTCCAGACATATGGCCATTTTTGTGCCTGGCGCGGCGCCAAGTGGGAAAGGGTGGTTTTGAGGCTGAAGGCAGCAGGAAAGCCTGCAGCCCCCAGGTGTGTGGGGCTACGCAAGCGGTTCCCAAAGAGCTTTAGAACAAGGCATAGTTTTCCCTGCTGGCTCTTTGGGCGTGGGACCAATCTCCAGACAGATGGCCATTTTTGTGCCTGGCGAGGCGCCAAGTGGGAAAGGGTGGTTTTGAGGCTGAAGGCAGCAGGAAAGCCTGCAGCCCCCAGGTGTGTGAGGCTACGCAAGCGGTTCCCAAAGAGCTTGAGAACAAGGCATAGTGTTCCCTGCTGGCTTTTTGGGCGTGGGACCAATCTCCATACATATGGCCATTTTTGTGCCTGGCGCGGCACCAAGTGGGAAAGGGTGGTTTTGAGGCTGAAGGCAGCAGGAAAGCTTGCAGCCCCCAGGTGTGTGGGGCTACGCAAGTGGTTCCCAAAGAGCTTTAGAACAAGGCATAGTGTTCCCTGCTGGCTCTTTGGGCGTGGGACCAATCTCCAGACATATGGCCATTTTTGTGCCTGGCGTGGCGCCGAGTGGGAAAGGGCGGTTTTGAGGCTGAAGGCAGCAGGAAAGCCTGCAGCCCCCAGGTGTGTGGGGCTACGCAAGCAGTTCCCAAAGAGCTTTAGAACAAGGCATAGTGTTCCCTGCTGGCTGTTTGGGCGTGGGACCTATCTCCAGACATATGGCCATTTTTGTGCCTGGCGCGGCACCAAGTGGGAAAGGGTGGTTTTGAGGCTGAAGGCAGCAGGAAAGCTTGCAGCCCCCAGGTCTGTGGGGCTACGCAAGCGGTTCCCAAAGACCTTTAGAACCAGGCATAGTTTTCCCTGCTGGCTCTTTGGGCGTGGGACCAATCTCCAGACAGATGGCCATTTTTGTGCCTGGCGAGGCGCCAAGTGGGAAAGGGTGGTTTTGAGGCTGAAGGCAGCAGGAGAGCCTGCAGCCCCCAGGTCTGTGGGGCTACGCAAGCGGTTCCCAAAGACCTTTAGAACCAGGCAGAGTTTTCCCTGCTGGCTCTTTGGGTGTGGGACCAATCTCCAGACATATGGCCATTTTTGTGCCTGGCGCGGCGCCAAGAGGGAAAGGGTGGTTTTGAGGCTGAAGGCAGCAGGAAAGCCTGCAGCCCCCAGGTGTGTGGGGCTACGCAAGCGGTTCCCAAAGAGCTTGAGAACATGGCATAGTGTTCCCTGCTGGCTCTTTGGGCGTGGGACCAATCTGCAGACATATGGCCATTTTTGTGCCTCCAACGACGCCAAGTGGGAAAGGGTGGTTTTGAGGCTGAAGGCAGCAGGAAAGCCTGCAGCCCCCAGGTCTGTGAGGCTACGCAAGCGGTTCCCAAAGAGCTTTGGAACAAGGCATAGTGTTCCCTGCTGACTCTTTGGGCGTGGGACCAATCTCCAGACATATGGCCATTTTTGTGCCTGGCGTGGCGCCAAGTGGGAAAGGGTGGTTTGAGGCTGAAGGCAACAAGAAAGCCTGCAGCCCCCAGGTGTGTGGGGCTACGCAAGCGGTTGCCAAAGAGGTTTAGAACAAGGTATAGTGTTCCCTGCTGGCTCTTTTGGCGTGGGACCAATCTCCAGACAGATGGCCATTTTTGTGCCTGGCGAGGCGCCAAGTGGGAAAGGGTGGTTTTGAGGCTGAAGGCAGCAGGAAAGCCTGCAGCCCCCAGGTGTGTGAGGCTACGCAAGCGGTTCCCAAAGAGCTTGAGAACAAGGCATAGTGTTCCCTGCTGGCTCTTTGGGCGTGGGACCAATCTCCACACATATGGCATTTTACTGCCTGGCGAGGCGCCAAGTGGGTAAGGGTGGTTTTGAGGCTGAAGGCAACAAGAAAGCCTGCAGCCCCCAGGTCTGTGGGGCTACGCAAGCGGTTCCCAAAGAGCTTGAGAACAAGGCATAGTGTTCCCTGCTGGCTCTTTGGGCGTGGGACCAATCTCCAGACAGATGGCCATTTTTGTGCCTGGCGCGGCGCCAAGTGGGAAAGGGTGGTTTTGAGGCTGAAGGCAGCAGGAAAGCCTGCAGCCCCCAGGTGTGTGGGGCTACGCAAGCGGTTCCCAAAGAGCTTTAGAACAAGGCATAATGTTCCCTGCTGGCTCTTTGGGCGTGGGACCAATCTCCAGACAGATGGCCATTTTTGTGCCTGGCGAGGCGCCAAGTGGGAAAGGGTGGTTTTGAGGCTGAAGGCAGCAGGAAAGCCTGCAGCCCCCAGGTGTGTGGGGCTACGCAAGCAGTTCCCAAAGAGCTTTAGAACAAGGCATAGTGTTCCCTGCTGGCTCTTTGGGCGTGGGACCAATCTCCAGACAGATGGCCATTTTTGTGCCTGGCGAGGCGCCAAGTGGGAAAGGGTGGTTTTGAGGCTGAAGGCAGCAGGAAAGCCTGCAGCCCCCAGGTGTGTGGGGCTACGCAAGCGGTTCCCAAAGAGCTTTAGAACAAGGCATAGTTTTCCCTGCTGGCTCTTTGGGTGTGGGACCAATCTCCAGACAGATGGCCATTTTTGTGCCTGGCGAGGCGCCAAGTGGGAAAGGGTGGTTTTGAGGCTGAAGGCAGCAGGAAAGCCTGCAGCCCCCAGGTGTGTGAGGCTACGCAAGTGGTTCCCAAAGAGCTTGAGAACAAGGCATAGTGTTCCCTGCTGGCTTTTTGGGCGTGGGACCAATCTCCACACATATGGCATTTTACTGCCTGGCGAGGCGCCAAGTGGGTAAGGGTGGTTTTGAGGCTGAAGGCAACAAGAAAGTCTGCAGCCCCCAGGTGTGTGGGGCTACGCAAGTGGTTCCCAAAGAGCTTTAGAACAAGGCATAGTGTTCCCTGCTGGCTCTTTGGGCGTGGGACCAATCTCCAGACAGATGGCCATTTTTGTGCCTGGCGTGGCGCCGAGTGGGAAAGGGCGGTTTTGAGGCTGAAGGCAGCAGGAAAGCCTGCAGCCCCCAGGTCTGTGGGGCTACGCAAGCAGTTCCCAAAGAGCTTTAGAACAAGGCATAGTGTTCCCTGCTGGCTGTTTGGGCGTGGGACCAATCTCCAGACATATGGCCATTTTTGTGCCTGGCGCGGCACCAAGTGGGAAAGGGTGGTTTTGAGGCTGAAGGCAGCAGGAAAGCTTGCAGCCCCCAGGTCTGTGGGGCTACGCAAGCGGTTCCCAAAGAGCTTTAGAACAAGGTATAGTGTTCCCTGCTGGCTCTTTGGGCGTGGGACCAATCTCCAGACAGATGGCCATTTTTGTGCCTGGCGAGGCGCCAAGTGGGAAAGGGTGGTTTTGAGGCTGAAGGCAGCAGGAGAGCCTGCAGCCCCCAGGTGTGTGGGGCTACGCAAGCGGTTCCCAAAGACCTTTAGAACCAGGCAGAGTTTTCCCTGCTGGCTCTTTGGGTGTGGGACCAATCTCCAGACATATGGCCATTTTTGTGCCTGGCGCGGCGCCAAGAGGGAAAGGGTGGTTTTGAGGCTGAAGGCAGCAGGAAAGCCTGCAGCCCCCAGGTCTGTGGGGCTACGCAAGCGGTTCCCAAAGAGCTTGAGAACAAGGCATAGTGTTCCCTGCTGGCTCTTTGGGCGTGGGACCAATCTCCAGACAGATGGCCATTTTTGTGCCTCCAACGACGCCAAGTGGGAAAGGGTGGTTTTGAGGCTGAAGGCAGCAGGAAAGCCTGCAGCCCCCAGGTCTGTGAGGCTACGCAAGCGGTTCCCAAAGAGCTTTGGAACAAGGCATAGTGTTCCCTGCTGACTCTTTGGGCGTGGGACCAATCTCCAGACATATGGCCATTTTTGTGCCTGGCGTGGCGCCAAGTGGGAAAGGGTGGTTTGAGGCTGAAGGCAACAAGAAAGCCTGCAGCCCCCAGGTGTGTGGGGCTACGCAAGCGGTTGCCAAAGAGCTTTAGAACAAGGTATAGTGTTCCCTGCTGGCTCTTTTGGCGTGGGACCAATCTCCAGACAGATGGCCATTTTTGTGCCTGGCGAGGCGCCAAGTGGGAAAGGGTGGTTTTGAGGCTGAAGGCAGCAGGAGAGCCTGCAGCCCCCAGGTGTGTGGGGCTACGCAAGCGGTTCCCAAAGAGCTTGAGAACAAGGCATAGTTTTCCCTGCTGGCTCTTTTGGTGTGGGACCAATCTCCAGACATATGGCCATTTTTGTGCCTGGCGCGGCGCCAAGTGGGAAAGGGTGGTTTTGAGGCTGAAGGCAGCAGGAAAGCCTGCAGCCCCCAGGTGTGTGGGGCTACGCAAGCGGTTCCCAAAGAGCTTTAGAACAAGGCATAGTTTTCCCTGCTGGCTCTTTGGGCGTGGGACCAATCTCCAGACAGATGGCCATTTTTGTGCCTGGCGAGGCGCCAAGTGGGAAAGGGTGGTTTTGAGGCTGAAGGCAGCAGGAAAGCCTGCAGCCCCCAGGTGTGTGAGGCTACGCAAGCGGTTCCCAAAGAGCTTGAGAACAAGGCATAGTGTTCCCTGCTGGCTCTTTGGGCGTGGGACCAATCTCCACACATATGGCATTTTACTGCCTGGCGAGGCGCCAAGTGGGTAAGGGTGGTTTTGAGGCTGAAGGCAACAAGAAAGTCTGCAGCCCCCAGGTCTGTGGGGCTACGCAAGTGGTTCCCTAAGAGCTTTAGAACAAGGCATAGTGTTCCCTGCTGGCTCTTTGGGCGTGGGACCAATCTCCAGACATATGACCATTTTTGTGCCTGGCGTGGCGCCAATGGGAAAGGGTGGTTTGAGGCTGAAGGCAACAAGAAAGTCTGCAGCCCCCAGGTCTGTGGGCTACGCAAGCGGTTGCCAAAGAGCTTTAGAACAAGGTATAGTGTTCCCTGCTGGCTCTTTGGGCGTGGGACCAATCTCCAGACATATGGCCATTTTTGGGCCTGGCGCGGCGCCAAGTGGGAAAGGGTGGTTTTGAGGCTGAAGGCAGCAGGAAAGCCTGCAGCCCCCAGGTCTGTGGGGCTACGCAAGCGGTTCCCAAAGAGCTTTAGAACAAGGCATAGTGTTCCCTGCTGGCTCTTTGGGCGTGGGACCAATCTCCAGACAGATGGCCATTTTTGTGCCTGGCGAGGCGCCAAGTGGGAAAGGGTGGTTTTGAGGCTGAAGGCAGCAGGAAAGCCTGCAGCCCCCAGGTCTGTGGGGCTACGCAAGCGGTTCCCAAAGAGCTTTAGAACAAGGCATAGTGTTCCCTGCTGGCTCTTTGGGCGTGGGACCAATCTCCAGATATATGGCCATTTTTGTGCCTGGCGCGGCGCCAAGTGGGAAAGGGTGGTTTTGAGGCTGAAGGCAGCAGGAAAGCTTGCAGCACCCAGGTGTGTGGGGCTACGCAAGCGGTTCCCAAAGAGCTTGAGAACAAGGCATAGTGTTCCCTGCTGGCTCTTTGGGCGTGGGACCAATCTCCACACATATGGCATTTTACTGCCTGGCACGGTGCCAAGTGGGAAAGGGTGGTTTTGAGGCTGAAGGCAACAAGAAAGTCTGCAGCCCCCAGGTGTGTGGGGCTACGCAAGCGGTTCCCAAAGAGCTTTAGAACAAGGCATAGTGTTCCCTGCTGGCTTTTTGGGCGTGGGACCAATCTCCATACATATGGCCATTTTTGTGCCTGGCGCGGCACCAAGTGGGAAAGGGTGGTTTTGAGGCTGAAGGCAGCAGGAAAGCCTGCAGCCCCCAGGTGTGTGGGGCTACGCAAGCGGTTCCCAAAGAGCTTTAGAACAAGGCATAGTGTTCCTTGCTGGCTCTTTTGGCGTGGGACCAATCTCCAGACATATGGCCATTTTTGTGCCTGGCGTGGCGCCAAGTGGGAAAGGGTGGTTTTGAGGCTGAAGGCAGCAGGAAAGCCTGCAGCCCCCAGGTGTGTGGGGCTACGCAAGCGGTTCCCAAAGAGCTTTAGAACAAGGCATAGTGTTCCCTGCTGGCTCTTTTTGCATGGGACCAATCTCCAGACATATGGCCATTTTTGTGCCTGGCGCAGCGCCAAGTGGGAAAGGGTGGTTTTGAGGCTGAAGGCAGCAGGAAAGCCTGCAGCCCCCAGGTCTGTGGGCTACGCAAGCGGTTGCCAAAGAGCTTTAGAACAAGGTATAGTGTTCCCTGCTGGCTCTTTGGGCGTGGGACCAGTCTCCAGACATATGGCCATTTTTCTGCCTCCAACGACGCCAAGTGGGAAAGGGTGGTTTTGAGGCTGAAGGCAGCAGGAAAGCCTGCAGCCCCCAGGTCTGTGAGGCTACGCAAGCGGTTCCCAAAGAGCTTAAGAACAAGGCATAGTGTTCCCTGCTGGCTCTTTGGGCGTGGGACCAATCTCCACACATATGGCATTTTACTGCCTGGCGAGGCGCCAAGTGGGTAAGGGTGGTTTTGAGGCTGAAGGCAGCAGGAAAGCCTGCAGCCCCCAGGTGTGTGGGGCTACGCAAGCGGTTCCCAAAGAGCTTTAGAACAAGGCATAGTGTTCCCTGCTGGCTCTTTGGGCGTGGGACCAATCTCCAGACATATGGCCATTTTTGTGCCTGGCGTGGCGCCGAGTGGGAAAGGGCGGTTTTGAGGCTGAAGGCAGCAGGAAAGCCTGCAGCCCCCAGGTCTGTGGGGCTACGAAAGCAGTTCCCAAAGAGCTTTAGAACAAGGCATAGTGTTCCCTGCTGGCTCTTTTGGCATGGGACCAATCTCCATACATATGGCCATTTTTGTGCCTGGCGCGGCACCAAGTGGGAAAGGGTGGTTTTGAGGCTCAAGGCAGCAGGGAAGCTTGCAGCCCCCAGGTGTGTGGAGCTACGCAAGCGGTTCCCAAAGAGCTTGAGAACAAGGCATAGTGTTCCCTGCTGGCTCTTTGGGCGTGGGACCAATCTCCACACATATGGCATTTTACTGCCTGGCACGGCGCCAAGTGGGAAAGGGTGGTTTTGAGGCTGAAGGCAACAAGAAAGTCTGCAGCCCCCAGGTGTGTGGGGCTACGCAAGCGGTTCCCAAAGAGCTTTAGAACAAGGCATAGTGTTCCCTGCTGGCTCTTTGGGCGTGGGACCAATCTCCAGACATATGGCCATTTTTGTGCCTGGCGTGGCGCCAAGTGGGAAAGGGTGGTTTTGAGGCTGAAGGCAGCAGGAAAGCCTGCAGCCCCCAGGTCTGTGGGGCTACGCAAGCAGTTCCCAAAGAGCTTTAGAACAAGGCATAGTGTTCCCTGCTGGCTCTTTTTGCATGGGACCAATCTCCAGACATATGGCCATTTTTGTGCCTGGCGTGGCGCCAAGTGGGAAAGGGTGGTTTTGAGGCTGAAGGCAGCAGGAAAGCCTGCAGGCCCCAGGTGTGTGGGGCTACGCAAGCGGTTCCCAAAGAGCTTTAGAACCAGGCATAGTTTTCCCTGCTGGCTCTTTGGGCGTGGGACCAATCTCCAGACAGATGGCCATTTTTGGGCCTGGCGCGACGCCAATTGGGAAAGGGTGGTTTTGAGGCTGAAGGCAACAAGAAAGTCTGCAGCCCCCAGGTCTGTGGGCTACGCAAGCGGTTGCCAAAGAGCTTTAGAACAAGGTATAGTGTTCCCTGCTGGCTCTTTGGGCGTGGGACCAGTCTCCAGACATATGGCCATTTTTCTGCCTCCAACGACGCCAAGTGGGAAAGGGTGGTTTTGAGGCTGAAGGCAGCAGGAAAGCCTGCAGCCCCCAGGTCTGTGAGGCTACGCAAGCGGTTCCCAAAGAGCTTAAGAACAAGGCATAGTGTTCCCTGCTGGCTCTTTGGGCGTGGGACCAATCTCCACACATATGGCATTTTACTGCCTGGCGAGGCGCCAAGTGGGAAAGGGTGGTTTTGAGGCTGAAGGCAGCAGGAAAGCCTGCAGCCCCCAGGTGTGTGGGGCTACGCAAGCGGTTCCCAAAGAGCTTTAGAACAAGGCATAGTGTTCCCTGCTGGCTCTTTGGGCGTGGGACCAATCTCCAGACATATGGCCATTTTTGTGCCTGGCGTGGCGCCGAGTGGGAAAGGGCGGTTTTGAGGCTGAAGGCAGCAGGAAAGCCTGCAGCCCCCAGGTCTGTGGGGCTACGAAAGCAGTTCCCAAAGAGCTTTAGAACAAGGTATAGTGTTCCCTGCTGGGTCTTTGGGCGTGGGACAAATCTCCATACATATGGCCATTTTTGTGCCTGGCGCGGCACCAAGTGGGAAAGGGTGGTTTTGAGGCTCAAGGCAGCAGGGAAGCTTGCAGCCCCCAGGTGTGTGGGGCTACGCAAGCGGTTCCCAAAGAGCTTGAGAACAAGGCATAGTGTTCCCTGCTGGCTCTTTGGGCGTGGGACCAATCTCCACACATATGGCATTTTACTGCCTGGCACGGCGCCAAGTGGGAAAGGGTGGTTTTGAGGCTGAAGGCAACAAGAAAGTCTGCAGCCCCCAGGTGTGTGGGGCTACGCAAGCGGTTCCCAAAGAGCTTTAGAACAAGGCATAGTGTTCCCTGCTGGCTCTTTGGGCGTGGGACCAATCTCCAGACATATGGCCATTTTTGTGCCTGGCGTGGCGCCAAGTGGGAAAGGGCGGTTTTGAGGCTGAAGGCAGCAGGAAAGCCTGCATCCCCCAGGTCTGTGGGGCTACGCAAGCAGTTCCCAAAGAGCTTTAGAACAAGGCATAGTGTTCCCTGCTGGCTGTTTGGGCGTGGGACCAATCTCCATACATATGGCCATTTTTGTGCCTGGCGCGGCACCAAGTGGGAAAGGGTGGTTTTGAGGCTGAAGGCAGCAGGAAAGCCTGCAGCCCCCAGGTGTGTGGGGCTACGCAAGCGGTTCCCAAAGAGCTTTAGAACAAGGCATAGTGTTCCCTGCTGGCTCTTTTGGCATGGGACCAATCTCCAGACATATGGCCATTTTTGTGCCTGGCGTGGCGCCAAGTGGGAAAGGGTGGTTTTGAGGCTGAAGGCAGCAGGAAAGCCTGCAGCCCCCAGGTGTGTGGGGCTACGCAAGCGGTTCCCAAAGACCTTTAGAACAAGGCATAGTTTTCCCTGCTGGATCTTTGGGTGTGGGACCAATCTCCAGACATATGGCCATTTTTGTGCCTGGCGCGGCGCCAAGTGGGAAAGGGTGGTTTTGAGGCTGAAGGCAGCAGGAAAGCCTGCAGCCCCCAGGTGTGTGGGGCTACGCAAGCGGTTCCCAAAGAGCTTTAGAACAAGGCATAGTGTTCCCTGCTGACTCTTTGGGCATGGGACCAATCTCCAGACATATGGCCATTTTTGTGCCTGGCGCGGCGCCAAGTGGGAAAGGGTGGTTTTGAGGCTGAAGGCAGCAGGAAAGCCTGCAGGCCCCAGGTGTGTGGGGCTACGCAAGCGGTTCCCAAAGAGCTTTAGAACCAGGCATAGTTTTCCCTGCTGGCTCTTTGGGCGTGGGACCAATCTCCAGACATATGGCCATTTTTGTGCCTGGGGCGGCGCCAAGTGGGAAAGGGTGGTTTTGAGGCTGAAGGCAGCAGGAAAGCCTGCAGCCCCCAGGTGTGTGGGGCTACGCAAGCGGTTCCCAAAGAGCTTTAGAACAAGGCATAGTTTTCCCTGCTGGCTCTTTGGGCGTGGGACAAATCTCCAGACAGATGGCCATTTTTGGGCCTGGCGTGGCGCCAATGGGAAAGGGTGGTTTGAGGCTGAAGGCAACAAGAAAGTCTGCAGCCCCCAGGTCTGTGGGCTACGCAAGCGGTTGCCAAAGAGCTTTAGAACAAGGTATAGTGTTCCCTGCTGGCTCTTTGGGCGTGGGACCAATCTCCAGACAGATGGCCATTTTTGTGCCTGGCGAGGCGCCAAGTGGGAAAGGGTGGTTTTGAGGCTGAAGGCAGCAGGAAAGCCTGCAGCCCCCAGGTCTGTGGGGCTACGCAAGCGGTTCCCAAAGAGCTTGAGAACAAGGCATAGTGTTCCCTGCTGGCTCTTTGGGCGTGGGACCAATCTCCAGACATATGGCCATTTTTGTGCCTGGCGTGGCGCCAAGTGGGAAACGGCGGTTTTGAGGCTGAAGGCAGCAGGAAAGCCTGCAGCCCCCAGGTCTGTGGGGCTACGCAAGCAGTTCCCAAAGAGCTTTAGAACAAGGCAGAGTGTTCCCTGCTGGCTCTTTGGGCGTGGGACCAATCTCCATACATATGGCCATTTTTGTGCCTGGCGCGGCGCCAAGTGGGAAAGGGTGGTTTTGAGGGTGAAGGCAGCAGGAAAGCCTGCAGCCCCCAGGTGTGTGGGGCTACGCAAGCGGTTCCCAAAGAGCTTGAGAACAAGGCATAGTTTTCCCTGCTGGATCTTTGGGTGTGGGACCAATCTCCAGACATATGGCCATTTTTGTGCCTGGCGCGGCGCCAAGTGGGAAAGGGTGGTTTTGAGGCTGAAGGCAGCAGGAAAGCCTGCAGCCCCCAGGTGTGTGGGGCTACGCAAGCGGTTCCCAAAGAGCTTTAGAACAAGGCATAGTGTTCCCTGCTGACTCTTTGGGCATGGGACCAATCTCCAGACATATGGCCATTTTTGTGCCTGGCGCGGCGCCAAGTGGGAAAGGGTGGTTTTGAGGCTGAAGGCAGCAGGAAAGCCTGCAGGCCCCAGGTGTGTGGGGCTACGCAAGCGGTTCCCAAAGAGCTTTAGAACCAGGCATAGTTTTCCCTGCTGGCTCTTTGGGCGTGGGACCAATCTCCAGACATATGGCCATTTTTGTGCCTGGGGCGGCGCCAAGTGGGAAAGGGTGGTTTTGAGGCTGAAGGCAGCAGGAAAGCCTGCAGCCCCCAGGTGTGTGGGGCTACGCAAGCGGTTCCCAAAGAGCTTTAGAACAAGGCATAGTGTTCCCTGCTGGCTCTTTGGGCGTGGGACAAATCTCCAGACAGATGGCCATTTTTGGGCCTGGCGTGGCGCCAATGGGAAAGGGTGGTTTGAGGCTGAAGGCAACAAGAAAGTCTGCAGCCCCCAGGTCTGTGGGCTACGCAAGCGGTTGCCAAAGAGCTTTAGAACAAGGTATAGTGTTCCCTGCTGGCTCTTTGGGCGTGGGACCAATCTCCAGACAGATGGCCATTTTTGTGCCTGGCGAGGCGCCAAGTGGGAAAGGGTGGTTTTGAGGCTGAAGGCAGCAGGAAAGCCTGCAGCCCCCAGGTCTGTGGGGCTACGCAAGCGGTTCCCAAAGAGCTTGAGAACAAGGCATAGTGTTCCCTGCTGGCTCTTTGGGCGTGGGACCAATCTCCAGACATATGGCCATTTTTGTGCCTGGCGTGGCGCCAAGTGGGAAACGGCGGTTTTGAGGCTGAAGGCAGCAGGAAAGCCTGCAGCCCCCAGGTCTGTGGGGCTACGCAAGCAGTTCCCAAAGAGCTTTAGAACAAGGCAGAGTGTTCCCTGCTGGCTCTTTGGGCGTGGGACCAATCTCCATACATATGGCCATTTTTGTGCCTGGCGCGGCGCCAAGTGGGAAAGGGTGGTTTTGAGGCTGAAGGCAGCAGGAAAGCCTGCAGCCCCCAGGTGTGTGGGGCTACGCAAGCGGTTCCCAAAGAGCTTGAGAACAAGGCATAGTGTTCCCTGCTGGCTCTTTGGGCGTGGGACCAATCTCCAGACATATGGCCATTTTTGTGCCTGGCGTGGCGCCAAGTGGGAAAGGGTGGTTTTGAGGCTGAAGGCAGCAGGAAAGCCTGCAGCCCCCAGGTGTGTGGGGCTACGCAAGCGGTTCCCAAAGAGCTTTAGAACAAGGCATAGTGTTCCCTGCTGGCTCTTTGGGCGTGGGACCAATCTCCACACATATGGCAATTTACTGCCTGGCACGGTGCCAAGTGGGAAAGGGTGGTTTTGAGGCTGAAGGCAACAAGAAAGTCTGCAGCCCCCAGGTGTGTGGGGCTACGCAAGCGGTTCCCAAAGAGCTTTAGAACAAGGCATAGTGTTCCCTGCTGGCTCTTTGGGCGTGGGACCAATCTCCAGACAGATGGCCATTTTTGTGCCTGGCGTGGCGCCAAGTGGGAAAGGGCGGTTTTGAGGCTGAAGGCAGCAGGAAAGCCTGCAGCCCCCAGGTCTGTGGGGCTACGCAAGCAGTTCCCAAAGAGCTTTAGAACCAGGCATAGTGTTCCCTGCTGGCTGTTTGGGCGTGGGACCAATCTCCATACATATGGCCATTTTTGTGCCTGGCGCGGCACCAAGTGGGAAAGGGTGGTTTTGAGGCTGAAGGCAGCAGGAAAGCCTGCAGCCCCCAGGTGTGTGGGGCTACGCAAGCGGTTCCCAAAGAGCTTGAGAACAAGGCATAGTGTTCCCTGCTGGCTCTTTTGGCATGGGACCAATCTCCAGACATATGGCCATTTTTGTGCCTGGCGTGGCGCCAAGTGGGAAAGGGTGGTTTTGAGGCTGAAGGCAGCAGGAAAGCCTGCAGCCCCCAGGTGTGTGGGGCTACGCAAGCGGTTCCCAAAGACCTTTAGAACAAGGCATAGTTTTCCCTGCTGGCTCTTTGGGTGTGGGACCAATCTCCAGACATATGGCCATTTTTGTGCCTGGCGCGGCGCCAAGTGGGAAAGGGTGGTTTTGAGGCTGAAGGCAGCAGGAAAGCCTGCAGCCCCCAGGTGTGTGGGGCTACGCAAGCGGTTCCCAAAGAGCTTTAGAACAAGGCATAGTTTTCCCTGCTGGCTCTTTGGGCGTGGGACAAATCTCCAGACAGATGGCCATTTTTGGGCCTGGCGCGACGCCAATTGGGAAAGGGTGGTTTTGAGGCTGAAGGCAACAAGAAAGTCTGCAGCCCCCAGGTCTGTGGGCTACGCAAGCGGTTGCCAAAGAGCTTTAGAACAAGGTATAGTGTTCCCTGCTGGCTCTTTGGGCGTGGGACCAGTCTCCAGACATATGGCCATTTTTCTGCCTCCAACGACGCCAAGTGGGAAAGGGTGGTTTTGAGGCTGAAGGCAGCAGGAAAGCCTGCAGCCCCCAGGTCTGTGAGGCTACGCAAGCGGTTCCCAAAGAGCTTTGGAACAAGGCATAGTGTTCCCTGCTGACTCTTTGGGCGTGGGACCAATCTCCAGACATATGGCCATTTTTGTGCCTGGCGTGGCGCCAAGTGGGAAAGGGTGGTTTTGAGGCTGAAGGCAGCAGGAAAGCCTGCAGCCCCCAGGTCTGTGGGGCTACGCAAGCGGTTGCCAAAGAGCTTTAGAACAAGGCATAGTGTTCCCTGCTGGCTGTTTGGGCGTGGGACCAATCTCCATACATATGGCCATTTTTGTGCCTGGCGCGGCGCCAAGTGGGAAAGGGTGGTTTTGAGGCTGAAGGCAGCAGGAAAGCTTGCAGCCCCCAGGTGTGTGAGGCTACGCAAGCGGTTCCCAAAGAGCTTTAGAACAAGGCATAGTTTTCCCTGCTGGCTCTTTGGGCGTGGGACCAATCTCCAGACAGATGGCCATTTTTGTGCCTGGCGAGGCGCCAAGTGGGAAAGGGTGGTTTTGAGGCTGAAGGCAGCAGGAGAGCCTGCAGCCCCCAGGTGTGTGGGGCTACGCAAGCGGTTCCCAAAGACCTTTAGAACCAGGCATAGTTTTCCCTGCTGGCTCTTTGGGTGTGGGACTAATCTCCAGACATATGGCCATTTTTGTGCCTGGCGCGGCGCCAAGTGGGAAAGGGTGGTTTTGAGGCTGAAGGCAGCAGGAGAGCCTGCAGCCCCCAGGTCTGTGGGCCTACGCAAGCGGTTCCCAAAGAGCTTTAGAACAAGGCATAGTGTTCCCTGCTGGCTCTTTGGGTGTGGGACCAATCTCCAGACAGATGGCCATTTTTGTGCCTGACGCGGCGCCAAGTGGGAAAGGGTGGTTTTGAGGCTGAAGGCAGCAGGAAAGCCTGCAGCCCCCAGGTCTGTCTGGCTACGCAAGCGGTTGCCAAAGAGCTTTAGAACAAGGCATAGTGTTCCCTGCTGGCTCTTTGGGCGTGGGACCAATCTCCAGACAGATGGCCATTTTTGGGCCAGGCGCGGCGCCAAGTGGGAAAGGGTGGTTTTGAGGCTGAAGGCAGCAGGAAAGCCTGCAGCCCCCAGGTGTGTGGGGCTACGCAAGCGGTTCCCAAAGAGCTTTAGAACAAGGCATAGTGTTCCCTGCTGGCTCTTTGGGCGTTGGACCAATCTCCAGACAGATGGCCATTTTTGTGCCTGGCGAGGTGCCAAGTGGGAAAGGGTGGTTTTGAGGCTGAAGGCAGCAGGAGAGCCTGCAGCCCCCAGGTCTGTGGGGCTACGCAAGCGGTTCCCAAAGAGCTTTAGAACAAGGCATAGTGTTCCCTGCTGGCTCTTTGGGCGTGGGACCAATCTCCAGACAGATGGCCATTTTTGTGCCTGGCGAGGCGCCAAGTGGGAAAGGGTGGTTTTGAGGCTGAAGGCAGCAGGAGAGCCTGCAGCCCCCAGGTGTGTGGGGCTACGCAAGCGGTTCCCAAAGACCTTTAGAACCAGGCATAGTTTTCCCTGCTGGCTCTTTGGGCGTGGGACAAATCTCCAAACAGATGGCCATTTTTGTGCCTGGCGCGACGCCAAGTGGGAAAGGGTGGTTTTGAGGCTGAAGGCAGCAGGAAAGCTTGCAGCCCCCAGGTGTGTGGGGCTACGCAAGCGATTCCCAAAGAGCTTTAGAACAAGGCATAGTTTTCCCTGCTGGCTCTTTGGGCGTGGGACCAATCTCCAGACAGATGGCCATTTTTGTGCCTGGCGAGGCGCCAAGTGGGAAAGGGTGGTTTTGAGGCTGAAGGCAGCAGGAGAGCCTGCAGCCCCCAGGTGTGTGGGGCTACGCAAGCGGTTCCCAAAGACCTTTAGAACCAGGCATAGTTTTCCCTGCTGGCTCTTTGGGCGTGGGACCAATCTCCAGACATATGGCCATTTTTGGGCCTGGCGCGGCGCCAAGTGGGAAAGGGTGGTTTTGAGGCTGAAGGCAGCAGGAGAGCCTGCAGCCCCCAGGTCTGTGGGCCTACGCAAGCGGTTCCCAAAGAGCTTTAGAACAAGGCATAGTGTTCCCTGCTGGCTCTTTGGGTGTGGGACCAATCTCCAGACAGATGGCCATTTTTGTGCCTGGCGCGGCGCCAAGTGGGAAAGGGTGGTTTTGAGGCTGAAGGCAGCAGGAAAGCCTGCAGCCCCCAGGTCTGTCTGGCTACGCAAGCGGTTGCCAAAGAGCTTTAGAACAAGGCATAGTGTTCCCTGCTGGCTCTTTGGGCGTGGGACCAATCTCCAGACAGATGGCCATTTTTGGGCCAGGCGCGGCGCCAAGTGGGAAAGGGTGGTTTTGAGGCTGAAGGCAGCAGGAAAGCCTGCAGCCCCCAGGTGTGTGGGGCTACGCAAGCGGTTCCCAAAGAGCTTTAGAACAAGGCATAGTTTTCCCTGCTGGCTCTTTGGGCGTTGGACCAATCTCCAGACAGATGGCCATTTTTGTGCCTGGCGAGGTGCCAAGTGGGAAAGGGTGGTTTTGAGGTTGAAGGCAGCAGGAGAGCCTGCAGCCCCCAGGTCTGTGGGGCTACGCAAGCGGTTCCCAAAGAGCTTTAGAACAAGGCATAGTGTTCCCTGCTGGCTCTTTGGGCGTGGGACCAATCTCCAGACAGATGGCCATTTTTGTGCCTGGCGAGGCGCCAAGTGGGAAAGGGTGGTTTTGAGGCTGAAGGCAGCAGGAGAGCCTGCAGCCCCCAGGTGTGTGGGGCTACGCAAGCGGTTCCCAAAGACCTTTAGAACCAGGCATAGTTTTCCCTGCTGGCTCTTTGGGCGTGGGACAAATCTCCAAACAGATGGCCATTTTTGTGCCTGGCGCGACGCCAAGTGGGAAAGGGTGGTTTTGAGGCTGAAGGCAGCAGGAAAGCTTGCAGCCCCCAGGTCTGTGGGGCTACGCAAGCGATTCCCAAAGAGCTTTAGAACAAGGCATAGTTTTCCCTGCTGGCTCTTTGGGCGTGGGACCAATCTCCAGACAGATGGCCATTTTTGTGCCTGGCGAGGCGCCAAGTGGGAAAGGGTGGTTTTGAGGCTGAAGGCAGCAGGAGAGCCTGCAGCCCCCAGGTGTGTGGGGCTACGCAAGCGGTTCCCAAAGACCTTTAGAACCAGGCATAGTTTTCCCTGCTGGCTCTTTGGGCGTGGGACCAATCTCCAGACATATGGCCATTTTTGTGCCTGGCGCGGCGCCAAGTGGGAAAGGGTGGTTTTGAGGCTGAAGGCAGCAGGAGAGCCTGCAGCCCCCAGGTCTGTGGGGCTACGCAAGCGGTTCCCAAAGAGCTTTAGAACAAGGCATAGTGTTCCCTGCTGGCTCTTTGGGCGTGGGACCAATCTCCAGACATATGGCCATTTTTGTGCCTGGCGCGGCGCCAAGTGGGAAAGGGTGGTTTTGAGGCTGAAGGCAGCAGGAAAGCCTGCAGCCCCCAGGTCTGTGGGCTACGCAAGCGGTTCCCAAAGACCTTTAGAACCAGGCATAGTTTTCCCTGCTGGCTCTTTGGGTGTGGGACCAATCTCCAGACATATGGCCATTTTTGTGCCTGGCGCGGCGCCAAGTGGGAAAGGGTGGTTTTGAGGCTGAAGGCAGCAGGAGAGCCTGCAGCCCCCAGGTCTGTGGGGCTACGCAAGCGGTTCCCAAAGAGCTTTAGAACAAGGCATAGTGTTCCCTGCTGGCTCTTTGGGTGTGGGACCAATCTCCAGACAGATGGCCATTTTTGTGCCTGACGCAGCGCCTAGTGGGAAAGGGTGGTTTTGAGGCTGAAGGCAGCAGGAAAGCCTGTAGCCCCCAGGTCTGTCTGGCTACGCAAGCGGTTGCCAAAGAGCTTTAGAACAAGGCATAGTGTTCCCTGCTGGCTCTTTGGGCGTGGGACAAATCTCCAGAGAGATGGCCATTTTTGTGCCTGGCACGACGCCAAGTGGGAAAGGGTGGTTTTGAGGCTGAAGGCAGCAGGAGAGCCTGCAGCCCCCAGGTCTGTGGGCTACGCAAGCGGTTGCCAAAGAGCTTTAGAACAAGGTATAGTGTTCCCTGCTGGCTCTTTGGGCGTGGGACCAATCTCCAGACAGATGGCCATTTTTGGGCCAGGCGCGGCGCCAAGTGGGAAAGGGTGGTTTTGAGGCTGAAGGCAGCAGGAAAGCCTGCAGCCCCCAGGTCTGTGGGGCTACGCAAGCGGTTCCCAAAGAGCTTTAGAACAAGGCATAGTTTTCCCTGCTGGCTCTTTGGGCGTTGGACCAATCTCCAGACAGATGGCCATTTTTGTGCCTGGCGAGGTGCCAAGTGGGAAAGGGTGTTTTTGAGGCTGAAGGCAGCAGGAAAGCCTGCAGCCCCCAGGTGTGTGGGGCTACGCAAGCGGTTCCCAAAGACCTTTAGAACCAGGCATAGTTTTCCCTGCTGGCTCTTTGGGTGTGGGACCAATCTCCAGACATATGGCCATTTTTGTGCCTGGCGCGGCGCTAAGTGGGAAAGGGTGGTTTTGAGGCTGAAGGCAGCAGGAGAGCCTGCAGCCCCCAGGTCTGTGGGGCTACGCAAGCGGTTCCCAAAGAGCTTTAGAACAAGGCATAGTGTTCCCTGCTGGCTCTTTGGGCGTGGGACCAATCTCCAGACAGATGGCCATTTTTGTGCCTGGCGAGGCGCCAAGTGGGAAAGGGTGGTTTTGAGGCTGAAGGCAGCAGGAAAGCCTGCAGCCCCCAGGTCTGTGGGGCTACGCAAGCGGTTCCCAAAGAGCTTTAGAACAAGGCAAAATTTTCCCTGCTGGCTCTTTGGGCGTGGGACCAATCTCCAGGCAGATGGCCATTTTTGTGCCTGGCGCGGTGCCAAGTGGGAAAGGGTGGTTTTGAGGCTGAAGGCAGCAGGAAAGCCTGCAGCCCCCAGGTGTGTGGGGCTACGCAAGCAGTTCCCAAAGAGCTTTAGAACAAGGCATAGTGTTCCCTGCTGGCTCTTTGGGCGTGGGACCAATCTCCATACATATGGCCATTTTTGTGCCTGGCGCGGCACCAAGTGGGAAAGGGTGGTTTTGAGGCTGAAGGCGGCAGGAAAGCTAGCAGCCCCCAGGTGTGTGGGGCTACGCAAGCGGTTCCCAAAGAGCTTTAGAACAAGGCATAGTGTTCCCTGCTGGCTCTTTTTGCATGGGACCAATCTCCAGACATATGGCCATTTTTGTGCCTGGCGTGGCGCCAAGTGGGAAAGGGTGGTTTTGAGGCTGAAGGCAGCAGGAAAGCCTGCAGCCCCCAGGTGTGTGGGGCTACGCAAGCGGTTCCCAAAGAGCTTGAGAACCAGGCATAGTTTTCCCTGCTGGCTCTTTGGGCGTGTGACCAATCTCCAGATATATGGCCATTTTTGTGCCTGGCGCGGCGCCAAGTGGGAAAGGGTGGTTTTGAGGCTGAAGGCAGCAGGAGAGCCTGCAGCCCCCAGGTCTGTGGGGCTACGCAAGCGGTTCCCAAAGAGCTTTAGAACAAGGCATAGTGTTCCCTGCTGGCTCATTGGGCGTGGGACAAATCTCCAGACAGATGGCCATTTTTGTGCCTGGCGCGACGCCAAGTGGGAAAGGGTGGTTTTTTAGGCTGAAGGCAACAAGAAAGTCTGCAGCCCCCAGGTCTGTGGGCTACGCAAGCGGTTCCCAAAGAGCTTTAGAACAAGGCATAGTGTTCCCTGCTGGCTCTTTGGGCGTGGGACCAATCTCCAGACATATGGCCATTTTTGTGCCTGGCGCGGCGCCAAGTGAGAAAGGGCGGTTTTGAGGCTGAAGGCAGCAGGAGAGCCTGCAGCCCCCAGGTCTGTGGGGCTACGCAAGCAGTTCCCAAAGAGCTTTAGAACAAGGCATAGTGTTCCCTGCTGGCTGTTTGGGCGTGGGACCAATCTCCATACATATGACCATTTTTGTGCCTGGCGCGGCGCCAAATGGGAAAGGGTGGTTTTGAGGCTGAAGGCAGCAGGAAAGCTTGCAGCCCCCAGGTGTGTGGGGCTACGCAAGCGGTTCCCAAAGAGCTTTAGAACAAGGTATAGTGTTCCCTGCTGGCTCCTTGGGCGTGGGACAAATCTCCAGACATATGGCCATTTTTGGGCCTGGCGCGGCGCCAAGTGGGAAAGGGTGGTTTTGAGGCTGAAGGCAGCAGGAAAGCCTGCAGCCCCCAGGTCTGTGGGGCTACGCAAGCGGTTCCCAAAGAGCTTTAGAACAAGGCATAGTTTTCCCTGCTGGCTCTTTGGGCGTGGGACCAATCTCCAGGCAGATGGCCATTTTTGTGCCTGGCGAGGCGCCAAGTGGGAAAGGGTGGTTTTGAGGCTGAAGGCAGCAGGAAAGCCTGCAGCCCCCAGGTCTGTGGGGCTACGCAAGCGGTTCCCAAAGAGCTTGAGAACAAGGCATAGTGTTCCCTGCTGGCTCTTTGGGCGTGGGACCAATCTCCATACATATGGCCATTTTTGTGCCTGGCGAGGCGCCAAGTGGGAAAGGGTGGTTTTGAGGCTGAAGGCAGCAGGAAAGCCTGCAGCCCCCAGGTGTGTGGGGCTACGCAAGCGGTTCCCAAAGAGCTTGAGAACAAGGCATAGTGTTCCCTGCTGGCTCTTTGGGCGTGGGACCAATCTCCACACATATGGCATTTTACTGCCTAGCACGGCGCCAAGTGGGAAAGGGTGGTTTTGAGGCTGAAGGCAACAAGAAAGTCTGCAGCCCCCAGGTGTGTGGGGCTACGCAAGCGGTTGCCAAAGAGCTTTAGAACAAGGCATAGTGTTCCCTGCTGGCTCTTTGGGCATGGGACCAATCTCCAGACGTATGGCCATTTTTGTGCCTGGCGTGGCGCCAAGTGGGAAAGGGCGGTTTTGAGGCTGAAGGCAGCAGGAAAGCCTGCAGCCCCCAGGTCTGTGGGGCTACGCAAGCAGTTCCCAAAGAGCTTTAGAACAAGGCATAGTGTTCCCTGCTGGCTGTTTGGGCGTGGGACCAATCTCCATACATATGGCCATTTTTGTGCCTGGCGCGGCACCAAGTGGGAAAGGGTGGTTTTGAGGCTGAAGGCAGCAGGAAAGCTTGTAGCCCCCAGGTCTGTGGGGCTACGCAAGCGGTTCCCAAAGAGCTTTAGAACAAGGCATAGTTTTCCCTGCTGGCTCTTTGGGCGTGGGACCAATCTCCAGACAGATGGCCATTTTTGTGCCTGGCGAGGCGCCAAGTGGGAAAGGGTGGTTTTGAGGCTGAAGGCAGCAGGAGAGCCTGCAGCCCCCAGGTGTGTGGGGCTACGCAAGCGGTTCCCAAAGACCTTTAGAACCAGGCATAGTTTTCCCTGCTGGCTCTTTGGGTGTGGGACTAATCTCCAGACATATGGCCATTTTTGTGCCTGGCGCGGCGCCAAGTGGGAAAGGGTGGTTTTGAGGCTGAAGGCAGCAGGAGAGCCTGCAGCCCCCAGGTCTGTGGGCCTACGCAAGCGGTTCCCAAAGAGCTTTAGAACAAGGCATAGTGTTCCCTGCTGGCTCTTTGGGTGTGGGACCAATCTCCAGACAGATGGCCATTTTTGTGCCTGACGCGGCGCCAAGTGGGAAAGGGTGGTTTTGAGGCTGAAGGCAGCAGGAAAGCCTGCAGCCCCCAGGTCTGTCTGGCTACGCAAGCGGTTGCCAAAGAGCTTTAGAACAAGGCATAGTTTTCCCTGCTGGCTCTTTGGGCGTGGGACAAATCTCCAGACAGATGGCCATTTTTGTGCCTGGCGCGACGCCAAGTGGGAAAGGGTGGTTTTGAGGCTGAAGGCAACAAGAAAGTCTGCAGCCCCCAGGTCTGTGGGCTACGCAAGCGGTTGCCAAGGAGCTTTAGAACAAGGTATAGTGTTCCCTGCTGGCTCTTTGGGCGTGGGACCAATCTCCAGACAGATGGCCATTTTTGGGCCAGGCGCGGCGCCAAGTGGGAAAGGGTGGTTTTGAGGCTGAAGGCAGCAGGAAAGCCTGCAGCCCCCAGGTCTGTGGGGCTACGCAAGCGGTTCCCAAAGAGCTTTAGAACAAGGCATAGTTTTCCCTGCTGGCTCTTTGGGCGTTGGACCAATCTCCAGACAGATGGCCATTTTTGTGCCTGGCGAGGTGCCAAGTGGGAAAGGGTGGTTTTGAGGCTGAAGGCAGCAGGAAAGCCTGCAGCCCCCAGGTGTGTGGGGCTACGCAAGCGGTTCCCAAAGAGCTTTAGAACAAGGCATAGTGTTCCCTGCTGGCTCTTTGGGCGTGGGACCAATCTCCAGACATATGGCCATTTTTGTGCCTGGCGCGGCGCCAAGTGGGAAAGGGTGGTTTTGAGGCTGAAGGCAGCAGGAAAGCCTGCAGCCCCCAGGTCTGTGGGCTACGCAAGCGGTTCCCAAAGACCTTTAGAACCAGGCATAGTTTTCCCTGCTGGCTCTTTGGGCGTGGGACCAATCTCCAGACATATGGCCATTTTTGTGCCTGGCGCGGCGCCAAGTGGGAAAGGGTGGTTTTGAGGCTGAAGGCAGCAGGAGAGCATGCAGCCCCCAGGTCTGTGGGGCTACGCAAGCGGTTCCCAAAGAGCTTTAGAACAAGGCATAGTGTTCCCTGCTGGCTCTTTGGGTGTGGGACCAATCTCCAGACAGATGGCCATTTTTGTGCCTGACGCGGCGCCAAGTGGGAAAGGGTGGTTTTGAGGCTGAAGGCAGCAGGAAAGCCTGTAGCCCCCAGGTCTGTCTGGCTACGCAAGCGGTTGCCAAAGAGCTTTAGAACAAGGCATAGTGTTCCCTGCTGGCTCTTTGGGCGTGGGACAAATCTCCAGAGAGATGGCCATTTTTGTGCCTGGCGCGACGCCAAGTGGGAAAGGGTGGTTTTGAGGCTGAAGGCAGCAGGAGAGCCTGCAGCCCCCAGGTCTGTGGGCTACGCAAGCGGTTGCCAAAGAGCTTTAGAACAAGGTATAGTGTTCCCTGCTGGCTCTTTGGGCGTGGGACCAATCTCCAGACAGATGGCCATTTTTGGGCCAGGCGCGGCGCCAAGTGGGAAAGGGTGGTTTTGAGGCTGAAGGCAGCAGGAAAGCCTGCAGCCCCCAGGTCTGTGGGGCTACGCAAGCGGTTCCCAAAGAGCTTTAGAACAAGGCATAGTTTTCCCTGCTGGCTCTTTGGGCGTTGGACCAATCTCCAGACAGATGGCCATTTTTGTGCCTGGCGAGGTGCCAAGTGGGAAAGGGTGGTTTTGAGGCTGAAGGCAGCAGGAAAGCCTGCAGCCCCCAGGTGTGTGGGGCTACGCAAGCGGTTCCCAAAGACCTTTAGAACCAGGCATAGTTTTCCCTGCTGGCTCTTTGGGTGTGGGACCAATCTCCAGACATATGGCCATTTTTGTGCCTGGCGCGGCGCTAAGTGGGAAAGGGCGGTTTTGAGGCTGAAGGCAGCAGGAAAGCCTGCAGCCCCCAGGTCTGTGGGGCTACGCAAGCGGTTCCCAAAGAGCTTTAGAACAAGGCATAGTGTTCCCTGCTGGCTCTTTGGGCGTGGGACCAATCTCCAGACAGATGGCCATTTTTGTGCCTGGCGAGGCGCCAAGTGGGAAAGGGTGGTTTTGAGGCTGAAGGCAGCAGGAGAGCCTGCAGCCCCCAGGTGTGTGGGGCTACGCAAGCGGTTCCCAAAGACCTTTAGAACCAGGCATAGTTTTCCCTGCTGGCTCTTTGGGTGTGGGACAAATTTCCAAACAGATGGCCATTTTTGTGCCTGGCGCGGCGCCAAGTGGGAAAGGGTGGTTTTGAGGCTGAAGGCAGCAGGAAAGCTTGCAGCCCCCAGGTCTGTGGGGCTACGCAAGCGGTTCCCAAAGAGCTTTAGAACAAGGCATAGTGTTCCCTGCTGGCTCTTTGGGTGTGGGACCAATCTCCAGACAGATGGCCATTTTTGTGCCTGGCGCGGCGCCAAGTGGGAAAGGGTGGTTTTGAGGCTGAAGGCAGCAGGAGAGCCTGCAGCCCCCAGGTCTGTGGGGCTACGCAAGCGGTTCCCAAAGAGCTTTAGAACAAGGCATAGTGTTCCCTGCTGGCTCTTTGGGCGTGGGACCAATCTCCAGACATATGGCCATTTTTGTGCCTGGCGCGGCGCCAAGTGGGAAAGGGTGGTTTTGAGGCTGAAGGCAGCAGGAAAGCCTGCAGCCCCCAGGTGTGTGGGCTACGCAAGCGGTTCCCAAAGACCTTTAGAACCAGGCATAGTTCTCCCTGCTGGCTCTTTGGGCGTGTGACCAATCTCCAGACAGATGGCCATTTTTGTGCCTGACGCGGCGCCAAGTGGGAAAGGGTGGTTTTGAGGCTGAAGGCAGCAGGAAAGCCTGCAGCCCCCAGGTCTGTGGGGCTACGCAAGCGGTTCCCAAAGAGCTTTAGAACAAGGCATAGTTTTCCCTGCTGGCTCTTTGGGCGTGGGACCAATCTCCAGGCAGATGGCCATTTTTGTGCCTGGCGCGGTGCCAAGTGGGAAAGGGTGGTTTTGAGGCTGAAGGCAGCAGGAAAGCCTGCAGCCCCCAGGTGTGTGGGGCTACGCAAGCAGTTCCCAAAGAGCTTTAGAACAAGGCATAGTGTTCCCTGCTGGCTCTTTGGGCGTGGGACCAATCTCCATACATATGGCCATTTTTGTGCCTGGCGCGGCACCAAGTGGGAAAGGGTGGTTTTGAGGCTGAAGGCGGCAGGAAAGCTTGCAGCCCCCAGGTGTGTGGGGCTACGCAAGCGGTTCCCAAAGAGCTTTAGAACAAGGCATAGTGTTCCCTGCTGGCTCTTTTTGCATGGGACCAATCTCCAGACATATGGCCATTTTTGTGCCTGGCGTGGCGCCAAGTGGGAAAGGGTGGTTTTGAGGCTGAAGGCAGCAGGAGAGCCTGCAGCCCCCAGGTGTGTGGGGCTACGCAAGCGGTTCCCAAAGAGCTTTAGAACAAGGCATAGTGTTCCCTGCTGGCTCATTGGGCGTGGGACAAATCTCCAGACAGATGGCCATTTTTGTGCCTGGCGCGACGCCAAGTGGGAAAGGGTGGTTTTGAGGCTGAAGGCAGCAGGAAAGCTTGCAGACCCCAGGTGTGTGGGGCTACGCAAGCGGTTCCCAAAGAGCTTTAGAACAAGGTATAGTGTTCCCTGCTGGCTCCTTGGGCGTGGGACAAATCTCCAGACATATGGCCATTTTTGGGCCTGGCGCGGCGCCAAGTGGGAAAGGGTGGTTTTGAGGCTGAAGGCAGCAGGAAAGCCTGCAGCCCCCAGGTCTGTGGGGCTACGCAAGCGGTTCCCAAAGAGCTTTAGAACAAGGCATAGTTTTCCCTGCTGGCTCTTTGGGCGTGGGACCAATCTCCAGGCAGATGGCCATTTTTGTGCCTGGCGAGGCGCCAAGTGGGAAAGGGTGGTTTTGAGGCTGAAGGCAGCAGGAAAGCCTGCAGCCCCCAGGTGTGTGGGGCTACGCAAGCGGTTCCCAAAGAGCTTGAGAACAAGGCATAGTGTTCCCTGCTGGCTCTTTGGGCGTGGGACCAATCTCCATACATATGGCCATTTTTGTGCCTGGCGAGGCGCCAAGTGGGAAAGGGTGGTTTTGAGGCTGAAGGCAGCAGGAAAGCCTGCAGCCCCCAGGTGTGTGGGGCTACGCAAGCGGTTCCCAAAGAGCTTGAGAACAAGGCATAGTGTTCCCTGCTGGCTCTTTGGGCGTGGGACCAATCTCCACACATATGGCATTTTACTGCCTGGCACGGCGCCAAGTGGGAAAGGGTGGTTTTGAGGCTGAAGGCAACAAGAAAGCCTGCAGCCCCCAGGTGTGTGGGGCTACGCAAGCGGTTCCCAAAGAGCTTTAGAACAAGGCATAGTGTTCCCTGCTGGCTCTTTGGGCATGGGACCAATCTCCAGACGTATGGCCATTTTTGTGCCTGGCGTGGCGCCAAGTGGGAAAGGGCGGTTTTGAGGCTGAAGGCAGCAGGAAAGCCTGCAGCCCCCAGGTCTGTGGGGCTACGCAAGCAGTTCCCAAAGAGCTTTAGAACAAGGCATAGTGTTCCCTGCTGGCTGTTTGGGCGTGGGACCAATCTCCATACATATGACCATTTTTGTGCCTGGCGCGGCACCAAGTGGGAAAGGGTGGTTTTGAGGCTGAAGGCAGCAGGAAAGCTTGCAGACCCCAGGTGTGTGGGGCTACGCAAGCGGTTCCCAAAGAGCTTTAGAACAAGGCATAGTGTTCCCTGCTGGCTCTTTTGGCATGGGACCAATATCCAGACATATGGCCATTTTTGTGCCTGGCGAGGCGCCAAGTGGGAAAGGGTGGTTTTGAGGCTGAAGGCAGCAGGAAAGCCTGCAGCCCCCAGGTCTGCGGGGCTACGCAAGCGGTTCCCAAAGAGCTTGAGAACAAGGCATAGTGTTCCCTGCTGGCTCTTTGGGCGTGGGACCAATCTCCATACATATGGCCATTTTTGTGCCTGGCGAGGCGCCAAGTGGGAAAGGGTGGTTTTGAGGCTGAAGGCAGCAGGAAAGCCTGCAGCCCCCAGGTGTGTGGGGCTACGCAAGCGGTTCCCAAAGAGCTTGAGAACAAGGCATAGTGTTCCCTGCTGGCTCTTTGGGCGTGGGACCAATCTCCACACATATGGCATTTTACTGCCTGGCACGGCGCCAAGTGGGAAAGGGTGTTTTTGAGGCTGAAGGTAACAAGAAAGTCTGCAGCCCCCAGGTGTGTGGGGCTACGCAAGCGGTTCCCAAAGAGCTTTAGAACAAGGCATAGTGTTCCCTGCTGGCTCTTTGGGCATGGGACCAATCTCCAGACGTATGGCCATTTTTGTGCCTGGCGTGGCGCCAAGTGGGAAAGGGCGGTTTTGAGGCTGAAGGCAGCAGGAAAGCCTGCAGCCCCCAGGTCTGTGGGGCTACGCAAGCAGTTCCCAAAGAGCTTTAGAACAAGGCATAGTGTTCCCTGCTGGCTGTTTGGGCGTGGGACCAATCTCCATACATATGGCCATTTTTGTGCCTGGCGCGGCACCAAGTGGGAAAGGGTGGTTTTGAGGCTGAAGGCAGCAGGAAAGATTGCAGCCCCCAGGTGTGTGGGGCTACGCAAGCGGTTCCCAAAGAGCTTTAGAACAAGGCATAGTGTTCCCTGCTGGCTCTTTTGGCATGGGACCAATCTCCAGACATATGGCCATTTTTGTGCCTGGCGTGGCGCCAAGTGGGAAAGGGTGGTTTTGAGGCTGAAGGCAGCAGGAAAGCCTGCAGCCCCCAGGTCTGTGGGGCTACGCAAGCGGTTCCCAAAGAGCTTTAGAACAAGGCATAGTGTTCCCTGCTGGCTCTTTGGGCGTGGGACCAATCTCCAGACATATGGCCATTTTTGTGCCTGGCGTGGCGCCAAGTGGGAAAGGGCGGTTTTGAGGCTGAAGGCAGCAGGAAAGCCTGCAGCCCCCAGGTCTGTGGGGCTACGCAAGCAGTTCCCAAAGAGCTTTAGAACAAGGCATAGTGTTCCCTGCTGGCTGTTTGGGCGTGGGACCAATCTCCAGACATATGACCATTTTTGTGCCTGGCGCGGCACCAAGTGGGAAAGGGTGGTTTTGAGGCTGAAGGCAGCAGGAAAGCTTGCAGACCCCAGGTGTGTGGGGCTACGCAAGCGGTTCCCAAAGAGCTTTAGAACAAGGCATAGTGTTCCCTGCTGGATCTTTTGGCATGGGACCAATCTCCAGACATATGGCCATTTTTGTGCCTGGCGTGTCGCCAAGTGGGAAAGGGTGGTTTTGAGGCTGAAGGCAGCAGGAAAGCCTGCAGCCCCCAGGTGTGTGGGGCTACGCAAGCGGTTCCCAAAGAGCTTTAGAACAAGGCATAGTGTTCCCTGCTGGCTCTTTGGGCGTGGGACCAATCTCCATACATATGGCCATTTTTGTGCCTGGCGCGGCACCAAGTGGGAAAGGGTGGTTTTGAGGCTGAAGGCAGCAGGAAAGCCTGCAGCCCCCAGGTGTGTGGGGCTACGCAAGCGGTTCCCAAAGAGCTTTAGAACAAGGCATAGTGTTCCCTGCTGGCTCTTTGGGCGTGGGACCAATCTCCAGACATATGGCCATTTTTGTGCCTGGCGTGGCGCCAAGTGGGAAAGGGTGGTTTGAGGCTGAAGGCAACAAGAAAGTCTGCAGCCCCTAGGTCTGTGGGCTACGCAAGCGGTTGCCAAAGAGCTTTAGAACAAGGTATAGTGTTCCCTGCTGGCTCTTTGGGCGTGGGACCAATCTCCAGACATATGGCCATTTTTGTGCCTGGCGCGGCGCCAAGTGGGAAAGGGTGGTTTTGAGGCTGAAGGCAGCAGGAAAGCCTGCAGCCCCCAGGTCTGTGGGGCTACGCAAGCGGTTCCCAAAGAGCTTGAGAACAAGGCATAGTGTTCCCTGCTGGCTCTTTGGGCGTGGGACCAATCTCCAGACATATGGCCATTTTTGTGCCTGGCGAGGCGCCAAGTGGGAAAGGGTGGTTTTGAGGCTGAAGGCAGCAGGAAAGCCTGCAGCCCCCAGGTGTGTGGGGCTACGCAAGCGGTTCCCAAAGAGCTTGAGAACAAGGCATAGTGTTCCCTGCTGGCTCTTTGGGCGTGGGACCAATCTCCACACATATGGCATTTTACTGCCTGGCACGGCGCCAAGTGGGAAAGGGTGGTTTTGAGGCTGAAGGCAACAAGAAAGTCTGCAGCCCCCAGGTGTGTGGGGCTACGCAAGCGGTTCCCAAAGAGCTTTAGAACAAGGCATAGTGTTCCCTGCTGGCTCATTGGGCGTGGGACAAATCTCCAGACAGATGGCCATTTTTGGGCCTGGCGCGACGCCAAGTGGGAAAGGGTGGTTTTGAGGCTGAAGGCAACAAGAAAGTCTGCAGCCCCCAGGTCTGTGGGCTACGCAAGCGGTTCCCAAAGAGCTTTAGAACAAGGCATAGTGTTCCCTGCTGGCTCTTTGGGCGTGGGACCAATCTCCAGACATATGGCCATTTTTGTGCCTGGCGCGGAGCCAAGTGAGAAAGGGCGGTTTTGGGACTGAAGGCAGCAGGAGAGCCTGCAGCCCCCAGGTCTGTGGGGCTACGCAAGCAGTTCCCAAAGAGCTTTAGAACAAGGCATAGTGTTCCCTGCTGGCTGTTTGGGCGTGGGACCAATCTCCATACATATGACCATTTTTGTGCCTGGCGCGGCACCAAGTGGGAAAGGGTGGTTTTGAGGCTGAAGGCAGCAGGAAAGCTTGCAGACCCCAGGTGTGTGGGGCTACGCAAGCGGTTCCCAAAGAGCTTTAGAACAAGGTATAGTGTTCCCTGCTGGCTCTTTGGGCGTGGGACAAATCTCCAGACATATGGCCATTTTTGTGCCTGGCGCGGCGCCAAGTGGGAAAGGGTGGTTTTGAGGCTGAAGGCAGCAGGAAAGCCTGCAGCCCCCAGGTGTGTGGGGCTACGCAAGCGGTTCCCAAAGAGCTTGAGAACAAGGCATAGTGTTCCCTGCTGGCTCTTTGGGCGTGGGACCAATCTCCACACATATGGCATTTTACTGCCTGGCACGGCGCCAAGTGGGAAAGGGTGGTTTGAGGCTGAAGGCAGCAGGAAAGCCTGCAGCCCCCAGGTGTGTGGGGCTACGCAAGCGGTTCCCAAAGAGCTTTAGAACAAGGCATAGTGTTCCCTGCTGGCTCTTTGGGCATGGGACCAATCTCCAGACGTATGGCCATTTTTGTGCCTGGCGTGGCGCCAAGTGGGAAAGGGCGGTTTTGAGGCTGAAGGCAGTAGGAAAGCCTGCAGCCCCCAGGTGTGTGGGGCTACGCAAGCAGTTCCCAAAGAGCTTGAGAACAAGGCATAGTGTTCCCTGCTGGCTGTTTGGGCGTGGGACCAATCTCCATACATATGACCATTTTTGTGCCTGGCGCGGCACCAAGTGGGAAAGGGTGGTTTTGAGGCTGAAGGCAGCAGGAAAGATTGCAGCCCCCAGGTGTGTGGGCCTACGCAAGCGGTTCCCAAAGAGCTTTAGAACAAGGCATAGTGTTCCCTGCTGGCTCTTTTGGCATGGGACCAATCTCCAGACATATGGCCATTTTTGTGCCTGGCGTGGCGCCAAGTGGGAAAGGGTGGTTTTGAGGCTGAAGGCAGCAGGAAAGCCTGCAGCCCCCAGGTCCGTGGGGCTACGCAAGCGGTTCCCAAAGACCTTTAGAACAAGGCATAGTGTTCCCTGCTGGCTCTTTGGGCGTGGGACCAATCTCCAAACAGATGGCCATTTTTGTGCCTGGCGTGGCGCCAAGTGGGAAAGGGCGGTTTTGAGGCTGAAGGCAGCAGGAAAGCCTGCAGCCCCCAGGTCTGTGGGGCTACGCAAGCAGTTCCCAAAGAGCTTTAGAACAAGGCATAGTGTTCCCTGCTGGCTGTTTGGGCGTGGGACCAATCTCCAGACATATGACCATTTTTGTGCCTGGCGCGGCACCAAGTGGGAAAGGGTGGTTTTGAGGCTGAAGGCAGCAGGAAAGCTTGCAGACCCCAGGTGTGTGGGGCTACGCAAGCGGTTCCCAAAGAGCTTTAGAACAAGGCATAGTGTTCCCTGCTGGCTCTTTTGGCATGGGACCAATCTCCAGACATATGGCCATTTTTGTGCCTGGCGTGGCGCCAAGTGGGAAAGGGTGGTTTTGAGGCTGAAGGCAGCAGGAAAGCCTGCAGCCCCCAGGTGTGTGGGGCTACGCAAGCGGTTCCCAAAGAGCTTGAGAACAAGGCATAGTGTTCCCTGCTGGCTCTTTGGGCGTGGGACCAATCTCCACACAAATGGCATTTTTGTGCCTGGCACGGCGCCAAGTGGGAAAGGGTGGTTTTGAGGCTGAAGGCAGCAGGAAAGCCTGCAGCCCCCAGGTGTGTGGGGCTACGCAAGCGGTTCCCAAAGAGCTTTAGAACAAGGCATAGTGTTCCCTGCTGGCTGTTTGGGCGTGGGACCAATCTCCATACATATGACCATTTTTGTGCCTGGCGCGGCACCAAGTGGGAAAGGGTGGTTTTGAGGCTGAAGGCAGCAGGAAAGCTTGCAGACCCCAGGTGTGTGGGGCTACGCAAGCGGTTCCCAAAGAGCTTTAGAACAAGGCATAGTGTTCCCTGCTGGCTGTTTGGGCATGGGACCAATCTCCAGACATATGGCCATTTTTGTGCCTGGCGTGGCGCCAAGTGGGAAAGGGTGGTTTTGAGGCTGAAGGCAGCAGGAAAGCCTGCAGCTCCCAGGTCTGTGAGGCTACGCAAGCGGTTCCCAAAGAGCTTTGGAACAAGGCATAGTGTTCCCTGCTGACTCTTTGGGCGTGGGACCAATCTCCAGACATATGGCCATTTTTGTGCCTGGCGCGGCGCCAAGTGGGAAAGGGTGGTTTTGAGGCTGAAGGCAGCAGGAAAGCCTGCAGCCCCCACGTCTGTGGGGCTACGCAAGCAGTTCCCAAAGAGCTTTAGAACAAGGCATAGTGTTCCCTGCTGGCTCTTTGGGCGTGGGACCAATCTCCATACATATGGCCATTTTTGTGCCTGGCGCGGCACCAAGTGGGAAAGGGTGGTTTTGAGGCTGAAGGCAGCAGGAAAGCCTGCAGCCCCCAGGTGTGTGGGGCTACGCAAGCGGTTCCCAAAGAGCTTTAGAACAAGGCATAGTGTTCCCTGCTGGCTCTTTGGGCGTGGGACCAATCTCCAGACATATGGCCATTTTTGTGCCTGGCGTGGCGCCAAGTGGGAAAGGGTGGTTTGAGGCTGAAGGCAACAAGAAAGTCTGCAGCCCCTAGGTCTGTGGGCTACGCAAGCGGTTGCCAAAGAGCTTTAGAACAAGGTATAGTGTTCCCTGCTGGCTCTTTGGGCGTGGGACCAATCTCCAGACATATGGCCATTTTTGTGCCTGGCGCGGCGCCAAGTGGGAAAGGGTGGTTTTGAGGCTGAAGGCAGCAGGAAAGCCTGCAGCCCCCAGGTCTGTGGGGCTACGCAAGCGGTTCCCAAAGAGCTTGAGAACAAGGCATAGTGTTCCCTGCTGGCTCTTTGGGCGTGGGACCAATCTCCATACATATGGCCATTTTTGTGCCTGGCGAGGCACCAAGTGGGAAAGGGTGGTTTTGAGGCTGAAGGCGGCAGGAAAGCTTGCAGCCCCCAGGTGTGTGGGGCTACGCAAGCGGTTCCCAAAGAGCTTTAGAACAAGGCATAGTGTTCCCTGCTGGCTCTTTTTGCATGGGACCAATCTCCAGACATATGGCCATTTTTGTGCCTGGCGTGGCGCCAAGTGGGAAAGGGTGGTTTTGAGGCTGAAGGCAGCAGGAAAGCCTGCAGCCCCCAGGTGTGTGGGGCTACGCAAGCGGTTCCCAAAGAGCTTGAGAACCAGGCATAGTTTTCCCTGCTGGCTCTTTGGGCGTGTGACCAATCTCCAGACATATGGCCATTTTGGTGCCTGGCGAGGCGCCAAGTGGGAAAGGGTGGTTTTGAGGCTGAAGGCAGCAGGAGAGCCTGCAGCCCCCAGGTCTGTGGGGCTACGCAAGCGGTTCCCAAAGAGCTTTAGAACAAGGCATAGTGTTCCCTGCTGGCTCATTGGGCGTGGGACAAATATCCAGACAGATGGCCATTTTTGTGCCTGGCGCGACGCCAAGTGGGAAAGGGTGGTTTTTTAGGCTGAAGGCAACAAGAAAGTCTGCAGCCCCCAGGTGTGTGGGGCTACGCAAGCGGTTCCCAAAGAGCTTTAGAACAAGGCATAGTGTTCCCTGCTGGCTCTTTGGGCGTGGGACCAATCTCCAGACATATGGCCATTTTTGTGCCTGGCGCGGAGCCAAGTGAGAAAGGGCGGTTTTGGGGCTGAAGGCAGCAGGAGAGCCTGCAGCCCCCAGGTGTGTGGGGCTACGCAAGCAGTTCCCAAAGAGCTTTAGAACAAGGCATAGTGTTCCCTGCTGGCTGTTTGGGCGTGGGACCAATCTCCATACATATGACCATTTTTGTGCCTGGCGCGGCACCAAGTGGGAAAGGGTGGTTTTGAGGCTGAAGGCAGCAGGAAAGCTTGCAGACCCCAGGTGTGTGGGGCTACGCAAGCGGTTCCCAAAGAGCTTTAGAACAAGGTATAGTGTTCCCTGCTGGCTCCTTGGGCGTGGGACAAATCTCCAGACATATGGCCATTTTTGTGCCTGGCGCGGCGCCAAGTGGGAAAGGGTGGTTTTGAGGCTGAAGGCAGCAGGAAAGCCTGCAGCCCCCAGGTCTGTGGGGCTACGCAAGCGGTTCCCAAAGAGCTTTAGAACAAGGCATAGTTTTCCCTGCTGGCTCTTTGGGCGTGGGACCAATCTCCAGGCAGATGGCCATTTTTGTGCCTGGCGAGGCGCCAAGTGGGAAAGGGTGGTTTTGAGGCTGAAGGCAGCAGGAAAGCCTGCAGCCCCCAGGTCTGTGGGGCTACGCAAGCGGTTCCCAAAGAGCTTGAGAACAAGGCATAGTGTTCCCTGCTGGCTCTTTGGGCGTGGGACCAATCTCCATACATATGGCCATTTTTGTGCCTGGCGCGGCGCCAAGTGGGAAAGGGTGGTTTTGAGGCTGAAGGCAGCAGGAAAGCCTGCAGCCCCCAGGTGTGTGGGGCTACGCAAGCGGTTCCCAAAGAGCTTTAGAACAAGGCATAGTGTTCCCTGCTGGCTCTTTGGGCGTGGGACCAATCTCCACACATATGGCATTTTAGTGCCTGGCACGGCGCCAAGTGGGAAAGGGTGGTTTTGAGGCTGAAGGCAACAAGAAAGTCTGCAGCCCCCAGGTGTGTGGGGCTACGCAAGCGGTTCCCAAAGAGCTTTAGAACAAGGCATAGTGTTCCCTGCTGGCTCTTTGGGCATGGGACCCATCTCCAGACGTATGGCCATTTTTGTGCCTGGCGTGGCGCCAAGTGGGAAAGGGCGGTTTTGAGGCTGAAGGCAGCAGGAAAGCCTGCAGCCCCCAGGTCTGTGGGGCTACGCAAGCAGTTCCCAAAGAGCTTTAGAACAAGGCATAGTGTTCCCTGCTGGCTCCTTGGGCGTGGGACCAATCTCCATACATATGGCCATTTTTGTGCCTGGCGCGGCACCAAGTGGGAAAGGGTGGTTTTGAGGCTGAAGGCAGCAGGAAAGCTTGCAGCCCCCAGGTCTGTGGGGCTACGCAAGCGGTTCCCAAAGAGCTTTAGAACAAGGCATAGTTTTCCCTGCTGGCTCTTTGGGCGTGGGACCAATCTCCAGACAGATGGCCATTTTTGTGCCTGGCGAGGCGCCAAGTGGGAAAGGGTGGTGTTGAGGCTGAAGGCAGCAGGAAAGCCTTCAGCCCCCAGGTCTTTCTGGCTACGCAAGCGGTTGCCAAAGAGCTTTAGAACAAGGCATAGTGTTCCCTGCTGGCTCTTTGGGCGTGGGACAAATCTCCAGAGAGATGGCCATTTTTGTGCCTGGCGCGACGCCAAGTGGGAAAGGGTGGTTTTGAGGCTGAAGGCAACAAGAAAGTCTGCAGCCCCCAGGTCTGTGGGCTACGCAAGCGGTTGCCAAAGAGCTTTAGAACAAGGTATAGTGTTCCCTGCTGGCTCTTTGGGCGTGGGACCAATCTCCAGACAGATGGCCATTTTTGGGCCAGGCGCGGCGCCAGGTGGGAAAGGGTGGTTTTGAGGCTGAAGGCAGCAGGAAAGCCTGCAGCCCCCCGGTCTGTGGGGCTACGCAAGCGGTTCCCAAAGAGCTTTAGAACAAGGCATAGTTTTCCCTGCTGGCTCTTTGGGCGTTGGACCAATCTCCAGACATATGGCCATTTTTGTGCCTGGCGCGGTGCCAAGTGGGAAAGGGTGGTTTTGAGGCTGAAGGCAGCAGGAGAGCCTGCAGCCCCCAGGTGTGTGGGGCTACGCAAGCAGTTCCCAAAGAGCTTTAGAACAAGGCATAGTGTTCCCTGCTGGCTGTTTGGGCGTGGGACCAATCTCCATACATATGACCATTTTTGTGCCTGGCGCGGCACCAAGTGGGAAAGGGTGGTTTTGAGGCTGAAGGCAGCAGGAAAGCTTGCAGACCCCAGGTGTGTGGGGCTACGCAAGCGGTTCCCAAAGAGCTTTAGAACAAGGTATAGTGTTCCCTGCTGGCTCCTTGGGCGTGGGACAAATCTCCAGACATATGGCCATTTTTGGGCCTGGCGCGGCGCCAAGTGGGAAAGGGTGGTTTTGAGGCTGAAGGCAGCAGGAAAGCCTGCAGCCCCCAGGTCTGTGGGGCTACGCAAGCGGTTCCCAAAGAGCTTTAGAACAAGGCATAGTTTTCCCTGCTGGCTCTTTGGGCGTGGGACCAATCTCCAGGCAGATGGCCATTTTTGTGCCTGGCGAGGCGCCAAGTGGGAAAGGGTGGTTTTGAGGCTGAAGGCAGCAGGAAAGCCTGCAGCCCCCAGGTCTGTGGGGCTACGCAAGCGGTTCCCAAAGAGCTTGAGAACAAGGCATAGTGTTCCCTGCTGGCTCTTTGGGCGTGGGACCAATCTCCATACATATGGCCATTTTTGTGCCTGGCGCGGCGCCAAGTGGGAAAGGGTGGTTTTGAGGCTGAAGGCAGCAGGAAAGCCTGCAGCCCCCAGGTGTGTGGGGCTACGCAAGCGGTTCCCAAAGAGCTTTAGAACAAGGCATAGTGTTCCCTGCTGGCTCTTTGGGCGTGGGACCAATCTCCACACATATGGCATTTTAGTGCCTGGCACGGCGCCAAGTGGGAAAGGGTGGTTTTGAGGCTGAAGGCAACAAGAAAGTCTGCAGCCCCCAGGTGTGTGGGGCTACGCAAGCAGTTCCCAAAGAGCTTTAGAACAAGGCATAGTGTTCCCTGCTGGCTGTTTGGGCGTGGGACCAATCTCCATACATATGGCCATTTTTGTGCCTGGCGCGGCACCAAGTGGGAAAGGGTGGTTTTGAGGCTGAAGGCAGCAGGAAAGCTTGCAGCCCCCAGGTCTGTGGGGCTACGCAAGCGGTTCCCAAAGAGCTTTAGAACAAGGCATAGTTTTCCCTGCTGGCTCTTTGGGCGTGGGACCAATCTCCAGACAGATGGCCATTTTTGTGCCTGGCGAGGCGCCAAGTGGGAAAGGGTGGTTTTGAGGCTGAAGGCAGCAGGAAAGCCTTCAGCCCCCAGGTCTTTCTGGCTACGCAAGCGGTTGCCAAAGAGCTTTAGAACAAGGCATAGTGTTCCCTGCTGGCTCTTTGGGCGTGGGACAAATCTCCAGAGAGATGGCCATTTTTGTGCCTGGCGCGACGCCAAGTGGGAAAGGGTGGTTTTGAGGCTGAAGGCAACAAGAAAGTCTGCAGCCCCCAGGTCTGTGGGCTACGCAAGCGGTTGCCAAAGAGCTTTAGAACAAGGTATAGTGTTCCCTGCTGGCTCTTTGGGCGTGGGACCAATCTCCAGACAGATGGCCATTTTTGTGCCTGGCGCGGCGCCAAGTGGGAAAGGGTGGTTTTGAGGCTGAAGGCAGCAGGAAAGCCTGCAGCCCCCCGGTCTGTGGGGCTACGCAAGCGGTTCCCAAAGAGCTTTAGAACAAGGCATAGTTTTCCCTGCTGGCTCTTTGGGCGTTGGACCAATCTCCAGACATATGGCCATTTTTGTGCCTGGCGCGGTGCCAAGTGGGAAAGGGTGGTTTTGAGGCTGAAGGCAGCAGGAGAGCCTGCAGCCCCCAGGTCTGTGGGGCTACGCAAGCGGTTCCCAAAGAGCTTTAGAACAAGGCATAGTGTTCCCTGCTGGCTCTTTGGGTGTGGGACCAATCTCCAGACAGATAGCCATTTTTGTGCCTGACGCGGCGCCAAGTGGGAAAGGGTGGTTTTGAGGCTGAAGGCAGCAGGAAAGCCTGTAGCCCCCAGGTCTGTCTGGCTACGCAAGCGGTTGCCAAAGAGCTTTAGAACAAGGCATAGTGTTCCCTGCTGGCTCTTTGGGCGTGGGACCAATCTCCAGACAGATGGCCATTTTTGTGCCTGGCGAGGCGCCAAGTGGGAAAGGGTGGTTTTGAGGCTGAAGGCAGCAGGAGAGCCTGCAGCCCCCAGGTGTGTGGGGCTACGCAAGCGGTTCCCAAAGACCTTTAGAACCAGGCATAGTTTTCCCTGCTGGCTCTTTGGGCGTGGGACAAATCTCCAAACAGATGGCCATTTTTGTGCCTGGCGCGACGCCAAGTGGGAAAGGGTGGTTTTGAGGCTGAAGGCAGCAGGAAAGCTTGCAGCCCCCAGGTCTGTGGGGCTACGCAAGCGGTTCCCAAAGAGCTTTAGAACAAGGCATAGTTTTCCCTGCTGGCTCTTTGGGCGTGGGACCAATCTCCAGACAGATGGCCATTTTTGTGCCTGGCGAGGCGCCAAGTGGGAAAGGGTGGTTTTGAGGCTGAAGGCAGCAGGAGAGCCTGCAGCCCCCAGGTGTGTGGGGCTACGCAAGCGGTTCCCAAAGACCTTTAGAACCAGGCATAGTTTTCCCTGCTGGCTCTTTGGGCGTGGGACCAATCTCCAGACATATGGCCATTTTTGTGCCTGGCGCGGCGCCAAGTGGGAAAGGGTGGTTTTGAGGCTGAAGGCAGCAGGAGAGCCTGCAGCCCCCAGGTCTGTGGGGCTACGCAAGCGGTTCCCAAAGAGCTTTAGAACAAGGCATAGTGTTCCCTGCTGGCTCTTTGGGCGTGGGACCAATCTCCAGACATATGGCCATTTTTGTGCCTGGCGCGGCGCCAAGTGGGAAAGGGTGGTTTTGAGGCTGAAGGCAGCAGGAAAGTCTGCAGCCCCCAGGTGTGTGGGCTACACAAGCGGTTCCCAAAGACCTTTAGAACCAGGCATAGTTCTCCCTGCTGGCTCTTTGGGCGTGTGACCAATCTCCAGACAGATGGCCATTTTTGTGCCTGGCGTGGCGCTAAGTGGGAAAGGGTGGTTTGAGGCTGAAGGCAACAAGAAAGTCTGCAGCCCCCAGGTCTGTGGGCTACGCAAGCGGTTCCCAAAGAGCTTTAGAACAAGGCATAGTGTTCCCTGCTGGCTCTTTGGGCGTGGGACCAATCTCCAGACATATGGCCATTGTTGGGCCTGGCGCGGCGCCAAGTGGGAAAGGGTGGTTTTGAGGCTGAAGGCAGCAGGAAAGCCTGCAGCCCCCAGGTCTGTGGGGCTACGCAAGCGGTTCCCAAAGAGCTTTAGAACAAGGCATAGTTTTCCCTGCTGGCTCTTTGGGCGTGGGACCAATCTCCAGGCAGATGGCCATTTTTGTGCCTGGCGCGGTGCCAAGTGGGAAAGGGTGGTTTTGAGGCTGAAGGCAGCAGGAAAGCCTGCAGCCCCCAGGTGTGTGGGGCTACGCAAGCAGTTCCCAAAGAGCTTTAGAACAAGGCATAGTGTTCCCTGCTGGCTGTTTGGGCGTGGGACCAATCTCCATACATATGGCCATTTTTGTGCCTGGCGCGGCACCAAGTGGGAAAGGGTGGTTTTGAGGCTGAAGGCGGCAGGAAAGCTTGCAGCCCCCAGGTGTGTGGGGCTACGCAAGCGGTTCCCAAAGAGCTTTAGAACAAGGCATAGTGTTCCCTGCTGGCTCTTTTTGCATGGGACCAATCTCCAGACATATGGCCATTTTTGTGCCTGGCGTGGCGCCAAGTGGGAAAGGGTGGTTTTGAGGCTGAAGGCAGCAGGAAAGCCTGCAGCCCCCAGGTGTGTGGGTCTACGCAAGCGGTTCCCAAAGAGCTTGAGAACCAGGCATAGTTTTCCCTGATGGCTCTTTGGGCGTGTGACCAATCTCCATACATATGGCCATTTTTGTGCCTGGCGAGGCGCCAAGTGGGAAAGGGTGGTTTTGAGGCTGAAGGCAGCAGGAAAGCCTGCAGCCCCCAGGTGTGTGGGGCTACGCAAGCGGTTCCCAAAGAGCTTGAGAACAAGGCATAGTGTTCCCTGCTGGCTCTTTGGGCGTGGGACCAATCTCCACACATATGGCATTTTACTGCCTGGCACGGCGCCAAGTGGGAAAGGGTGGTTTTGAGGCTGAAGGCAGCAGGAAAGCCTGCAGCCCCCAGGTCTGTGGGGCTACGCAAGCAGTTCCCAAAGAGCTTTAGAACAAGGCATAGTGTTCCCTGCTGGCTGTTTGGGCGTGGGACCAATCTCCATACATATGACCATTTTTGTGCCTGGCGCGGCGCCAAGTGGGAAAGGGTGGTTTTGAGGCTGAAGGCAGCAGGAAAGATTGCAGCCCCCAGGTGTGTGGGGCTACGCAAGCGGTTCCCAAAGAGCTTTAGAACAAGGCATAGTGTTCCCTGCTGGCTCTTTTGGCATGGGACCAATCTCCAGACATATGGCCATTTTTGTGCCTGGCGTGGCGCCAAGTGGGAAAGGGTGGTTTTGAGGCTGAAGGCAGCAGGAAAGCCTGCAGCCCCCAGGTCTGTGGGGCTACGCAAGCGGTTTCCAAAGACCTTTAGAACAAGGCATAGTGTTCCCTGCTGGCTCTTTGGGCGTGGGACCAATCTCCATACATATGGCCATTTTTGTGCCTGGCGTGGCGCCAAGTGGGAAAGGGCGGTTTTGAGGCTGAAGGCAGCAGGAAAGCCTGCAGCCCCCAGGTCTGTGGGGCTACGCAAGCAGTTCCCAAAGAGCTTTAGAACAAGGCATAGTGTTCCCTGCTGGCTGTTTGGGCGTGGGACCAATCTCCATACATATGACCATTTTTGTGCCTGGCGCGGCACCAAGTGGGAAAGGGTGGTTTTGAGGCTGAAGGCAGCAGGAAAGCTTGCAGACCCCAGGTGTGTGGGGCTACGCAAGCGGTTCCCAAAGAGCTTTAGAACAAGGCATAGTGTTCCCTGCTGGCTCTTTTGGCATGGGACCAATCTCCAGACATATGGCCATTTTTGTGCCTGGCGCGGCGCCAAGTGGGAAAGGGTGGTTTTGAGGCTGAAGGCAGCAGGAAAGCCTGCAGCCCCCAGGTGTGTGGGCTACGCAAGCGGTTCCCAAAGACCTTTAGAACCAGGCATAGTTCTCCCTGCTGGCTCTTTGGGCGTGTGACCAATCTCCAGACAGATGGCCATTTTTGTGCCTGACGCGGCGCCAAGTGGGAAAGGGTGGTTTTGAGGCTGAAGGCAGCAGGAAAGCCTGCAGCCCCCAGGTCTGTCTGGCTACGCAAGCGGTTCCCAAAGAGCTTTAGAACAAGGCATAGTGTTCCCTGCTGGCTGTTTGGGCGTGGGACCAATCTCCAGACATATGGCCATTTTTGTGCACAGCGTGGCGCTAAGTGGGAAAGGGTGGTTTGAGGCTGAAGGCAACAAGAAAGTCTGCAGCCCCCAGGTCTGTGGGGCTACGCAAGCGGTTCCCAAAGAGCTTTAGAACAAGGCATAGTTTTCCCTGCTGGCTCTTTGGGCGTGGGACCAATCTCCAGGCAGATGGCCATTTTTGTGCCTGGCGCGGCACCAAGTGGGAAAGGGTGGTTTTGAGGCTGAAGGCGGCAGGAAAGCTTGCAGCCCCCAGGTGTGTGGGGCTACGCAAGCGGTTCCCAAAGAGCTTTAGAACAAGGCATAGTGTTCCCTGCTGGCTCTTTCGGCGTGGGACCAATCTCCAGGCAGATGGCCATTTTTGTGCCTGGCGAGGCGCCAAGTGGGAAAGGGTGGTTTTGAGGCTGAAGGCAGCAGGAAAGCCTGCAGCCCCCAGGTCTGTGGGGCTACGCAAGCGGTTCCCAAAGAGCTTGAGAACCAGGCATAGTTTTCCCTGCTGGCTCTTTGGGCGTGTGACCAATCTCCAGACATATGGCCATTTTGGTGCCTGGCGCGGCGCCAAGTGGGAAAGGGTGGTTTTGAGGCTGAAGGCAGCAGGAGAGCCTGCAGCCCCCAGGTGTGTGGGGCTACGCAAGCGGTTCCCAAAGAGCTTGAGAACAAGGCATAGTGTTCCCTGCTGGCTCTTTGGGCGTGGGACCAATCTCCAGACATATGGCCATTTTTGTGCCTGGCGCGGAGCCAAGTGAGAAAGGGCGGTTTTGGGGCTGAAGGCAGCAGGAGAGCCTGCAGCCCCCAGGTCTGTGGGGCTACGCAAGCAGTTCCCAAAGAGCTTTAGAACAAGGCATAGTGTTCCCTGCTGGCTGTTTGGGCGTGGGACCAATCTCCATACATATGACCATTTTTGTGCCTGGCGCGGCACCAAGTGGGAAAGGGTGGTTTTGAGGCTGAAGGCAGCAGGAAAGCTTGCAGACCCCAGGTGTGTGGGGCTACGCAAGCGGTTCCCAAAGAGCTTTAGAACAAGGTATAGTGTTCCCTGCTGGCTCCTTGGGCGTGGGACAAATCTCCAGACATATGGCGATTTTTGGGCCTGGCGCGGCGCCAAGTGGGAAAGGGTGGTTTTGAGGCTGAAGGCAGCAGGAAAGCCTGCAGCCCCCAGGTGTGTGGGGCTACGCAAGCGGTTCCCAAAGAGCTTTATAACAAGGCATAGTTTTCCCTGCTGGCTCTTTGGGCGTGGGACCAATCTCCAGGCAGATGGCCATTTTTGTGCCTGGCGAGGCGCCAAGTGGGAAAGGGTGGTTTTGAGGCTGAAGGCAGCAGGAAAGCCTGCAGCCCCCAGGTCTGTGGGGCTACGCAAGCGGTTCCCAAAGAGCTTGAGAACAAGGCATAGTGTTCCCTGCTGGCTGTTTGGGCGTGGGACCAATCTCCATACATATGGCCATTTTTGTGCCTGGCGAGGCGCCAAGTGGGAAAGGGTGGTTTTGAGGCTGAAGGCAGCAGGAAAGCCTGCAGCCCCCAGGTGTGTGGGGCTATGCAAGCGGTTCCCAAAGAGCTTGAGAACAAGGCATAGTGTTCCCTGCTGGCTCTTTGGGCGTGGGACCAATCTCCACACATATGGCATTTTACTGCCTGGCACGGCGCCAAGTGGGAAAGGGTGGTTTTGAGGCTGAAGGCAACAAGAAAGTCTGCAGCCCCCAGGTGTGTGGGGCTACGCAAGCGGTTCCCAAAGAGCTTTAGAACAAGGCATAGTGTTCCCTGCTGGCTGTTTGGGCGTGGGACCAATCTCCAGACATATGGCCATTTTTGTGCACGGCGTGGCGCTAAGTGGGAAAGGGTGGTTTGAGGCTGAAGGCAACAAGAAAGTCTGCAGCCCCCAGGTCTGTGGGGCTACGCAAGCGGTTCCCAAAGAGCTTTAGAACAAGGCATAGTTTTCCCTGCTGGCTCTTTGGGCGTGGGACCAATCTCCAGGCAGATGGCCATTTTTGTGCCTGGCGCGGCACCAAGTGGGAAAGGGTGGTTTTGAGGCTGAAGGCGGCAGGAAAGCTTGCGGCCCCCAGGTGTGTGGGGCTACGCAAGCGGTTCCCAAAGAGCTTTAGAACAAGGCATAGTGTTCCCTGCTGGCTGTTTGGGCGTGGGACCAATCTCCAGGCAGATGGCCATTTTTGTGCCTGGCGAGGCGCCAAGTGGGAAAGGGTGGTTTTGAGGCTGAAGGCAGCAGGAAAGCCTGCAGCCCCCAGGTCTGTGGGGCTACGCAAGCGGTTCCCAAAGAGCTTGAGAACCAGGCATAGTTTTCCCTGCTGGCTCTTTGGGCGTGTGACCAATCTCCAGACATATGGCCATTTTGGTGCCTGGCGCGGCGCCAAGTGGGAAAGGGTGGTTTTGAGGCTGAAGGCAGCAGGAGAGCCTGCAGCCCCCAGGTCTGTGGGGCTACGCAAGCGGTTCCCAAAGAGCTTTAGAACAAGGCATAGTGTTCCCTGCTGGCTCATTGGGCGTGGGACAAATCTCCAGACAGATGGCCATTTTTGTGCCTGGCGCGACGCCAAGTGGGAAAGGGTGGTTTTGAGGCTGAAGGCAACAAGAAAGTCTGCAGCCCCCAGGTCTGTGGGGCTACGCAAGCGGTTCCCAAAGAGCTTGAGAACCAGGCATAGTTTTCCCTGCTGGCTCTTTGGGCGTGTGACCAATCTCCAGACATATGGCCATTTTGGTGCCTGGCGCGGCGCCAAGTGGGAAAGGGTGGTTTTGAGGCTGAAGGCAGCAGGAGAGCCTGCAGCCCCCAGGTCTGTGGGGCTACGCAAGCGGTTCCCAAAGAGCTTTAGAACAAGGCATAGTGTTCCCTGCTGGCTCTTTGGGCGTGGGACCAATCTCCAGACATATGGCCATTTTTGTGCCTGGCGCGGAGCCAAGTGAGAAAGGGCGGTTTTGGGGCTGAAGGCAGCAGGAGAGCCTGCAGCCCCCAGGTCTGTGGGGCTACGCAAGCAGTTCCCAAAGAGCTTTAGAACAAGGCATAGTGTTCCCTGCTGGCTGTTTGGGCGTGGGACCAATCTCCATACATATGACCATTTTTGTGCCTGGCGCGGCACCAAGTGGGAAAGGGTGGTTTTGAGGCTGAAGGCAGCAGGAAAGCTTGCAGACCCCAGGTGTGTGGGGCTACGCAAGCGGTTCCCAAAGAGCTTTAGAACAAGGTATAGTGTTCTCTGCTGGCTCCTTGGGCGTGGGACAAATCTCCAGACATATGGCGATTTTTGGGCCTGGCGCGGCGCCAAGTGGGAAAGGGTGGTTTTGAGGCTGAAGGCAGCAGGAAAGCCTGCAGCCCCCAGGTGTGTGGGGCTACGCAAGCGGTTCCCAAAGAGCTTTATAACAAGGCATAGTTTTCCCTGCTGGCTCTTTGGGCGTGGGACCAATCTCCAGGCAGATGGCCATTTTTGTGCCTGGCGAGGCGCCAAGTGGGAAAGGGTGGTTTTGAGGCTGAAGGCAGCAGGAAAGCCTGCAGCCCCCAGGTCTGTGGGGCTACGCAAGCGGTTCCCAAAGAGCTTGAGAACAAGGCATAGTGTTCCCTGCTGGCTGTTTGGGCGTGGGACCAATCTCCATACATATGGCCATTTTTGTGCCTGGCGAGGCGCCAAGTGGGAAAGGGTGGTTTTGAGGCTGAAGGCAGCAGGAAAGCCTGCAGCCCCCAGGTGTGTGGGGCTACACAAGCGGTTCCCAAAGAGCTTGAGAACAAGGCATAGTGTTCCCTGCTGGCTCTTTGGGCGTGGGACCAATCTCCACACATATGGCATTTTACTGCCTGGCACGGCGCCAAGTGGGAAAGGGTGGTTTTGAGGCTGAAGGCAACAAGAAAGTCTGCAGCCCCCAGGTGTGTGGGGCTACGCAAGCGGTTCCCAAAGAGCTTTAGAACAAGGCATAGTGTTCCCTGCTGGCTGTTTGGGCGTGGGACCAATCTCCAGACATATGGCCATTTTTGTGCACGGCGTGGCGCTAAGTGGGAAAGGGTGGTTTGAGGCTGAAGGCAACAAGAAAGTCTGCAGCCCCCAGGTCTGTGGGGCTACGCAAGCGGTTCCCAAAGAGCTTTAGAACAAGGCATAGTTTTCCCTGCTGGCTCTTTGGGCGTGGGACCAATCTCCAGGCAGATGGCCATTTTTGTGCCTGGCGCGGCACCAAGTGGGAAAGGGCGGTTTTGAGGCTGAAGGCAGCAGGAAAGCCTGCAGCCCCCAGGTGTGTGGGGCTAAGCAAGCGGTTCCCAAAGAGCTTTATAACAAGGCATAGTTTTCCCTGCTGGCTCTTTGGGCGTGGGACCAATCTCCAGGCAGATGGCCATTTTTGTGCCTGGCGAGGCGCCAAGTGGGAAAGGGTGGTTTTGAGGCTGAAGGCAGCAGGAAAGCCTGCAGCCCCCAGGTCTGTGGGGCTACGCAAGCGGTTCCCAAAGAGCTTGAGAACAAGGCATAGTGTTCCCTGCTGGCTGTTTGGGCGTGGGACCAATCTCCATACATATGGCCATTTTTGTGCCTGGCGAGGCGCCAAGTGGGAAAGGGTGGTTTTGAGGCTGAAGGCAGCAGGAAAGCCTGCAGCCCCCAGGTGTGTGGGGCTACGCAAGCGGTTCCCAAAGAGCTTTAGAACAAGGCATAGTGTTCCCTGCTGGCTCTTTGGGCGTGGGACCAATCTCCACACATATGGCATTTTACTGCCTGGCACGGCGCCAAGTGGGAAAGGGTGGTTTTGAGGCTGAAGGCAACAAGAAAGTCTGCAGCCCCCAGGTGTGTGGGGCTACGCAAGCGGTTCCCAAAGAGCTTTAGAACAAGGCATAGTGTTCCCTGCTGGCTCTTTGGGCATGGGACCAATCTCCAGACGTATGGCCATTTTTGTGCCTGACGCGGCGCCAAGTGGGAAAGGGCGGTTTTGAGGCTGAAGGCAGCAGGAAAGCCTGCAGCCCCCAGGTCTGTGGGGCTACGCAAGCAGTTCCCAAAGAGCTTTAGAACAAGGCATAGTGTTCCCTGCTGGCTGTTTGGGCGTGGGACCAATCTCCATACATATGGCCATTTTTGTGCCTGGCGCGGCACCAAGTGGGAAAGGGTGGTTTTGAGGCTGAAGGCAGCAGGAAAGATTGCAGCCCCCAGGTGTGTGGGGCTACGCAAGCGGTTCCCAAAGAGCTTTAGAACAAGGCATAGTGTTCCCTGCTGGCTCTTTTGGCATGGGACCAATCTCCAGACATATGGCCATTTTTGTGCCTGGCGTGGCGCCAAGTGGGAAAGGGTGGTTTTGAGGCTGAAGGCAGCAGGAAAGCCTGCAGCCCCCAGGTCTGTGGGGCTACGCAAGCGGTTCCCAAAGACCTTTAGAACAAGGCATAGTGTTCCCTGCTGGCTCTTTGGGCGTGGGACCAATCTCCAGACATATGGCCATTTTTGTGCCTGGCGTGGCGCCAAGTGGGAAAGGGCGGTTTTGAGGCTGAAGGCAGCAGGAAAGCCTGCAGCCCCCAGGTCTGTGGGGCTACGCAAGCAGTTCCCAAAGAGCTTTAGAACAAGGCATAGTGTTCCCTGCTGGCTGTTTGGGCGTGGGACCAATCTCCATACATATGACCATTTTTGTGCCTGGCGCGGCACCAAGTGGGAAAGGGTGGTTTTGAGGCTGAAGGCAGCAGGAAAGCTTGCAGACCCCAGGTGTGTGGGGCTACGCAAGCGGTTCCCAAAGAGCTTTAGAACAAGGCATAGTGTTCCCTGCTGGCTCTTTTGGCATGGGACCAATCTCCAGACATATGGCCATTTTTGTGCCTGGCGTGGCGCCAAGTGGGAAAGGGTGGTTTTGAGGCTGAAGGCAGCAGGAAAGCCTGCAGCCCCCAGGTGTGTGGGGCTACGCAAGCGGTTCCCAAAGAGCTTGAGAACAAGGCATAGTGTTCCCTGCTGGCTCTTTGGGCGTGGGACCAATCTCCACACAAATGGCATTTTTGTGCCTGGCACGGCGCCAAGTGGGAAAGGGTGGTTTTGAGGCTGAAGGCAGCAGGAAAGCCTGCAGCCCCCAGGTGTGTGGGGCTACGCAAGCGGTTCCCAAAGAGCTTTAGAACAAGGCATAGTGTTCCCTGCTGGCTGTTTGGGCGTGGGACCAATCTCCATACATATGACCATTTTTGTGCCTGGCGCGGCACCAAGTGGGAAAGGGTGGTTTTGAGGCTGAAGGCAGCAGGAAAGCTTGCAGACCCCAGGTGTGTGGGGCTACGCAAGCGGTTCCCAAAGAGCTTTAGAACAAGGCATAGTGTTCCCTGCTGGCTCTTTGGGCATGGGACCAATCTCCAGACATATGGCCATTTTTGTGCCTGGCGTGGCGCCAAGTGGGAAAGGGTGGTTTTGAGGCTGAAGGCAGCAGGAAAGCCTGCAGCTCCCAGGTCTGTGAGGCTACGCAAGCGGTTCCCAAAGAGCTTTGGAACAAGGCATAGTGTTCCCTGCTGACTCTTTGGGCGTGGGACCAATCTCCAGACATATGGCCATTTTTGTGCCTGGCGCGGCGCCAAGTGGGAAAGGGTGGTTTTGAGGCTGAAGGCAGCAGGAAAGCCTGCAGCCCCCACGTCTGTGGGGCTACGCAAGCAGTTCCCAAAGAGCTTTAGAACAAGGCATAGTGTTCCCTGCTGGCTCTTTGGGCGTGGGACCAATCTCCATACATATGGCCATTTTTGTGCCTGGCGCGGCACCAAGTGGGAAAGGGTGGTTTTGAGGCTGAAGGCAGCAGGAAAGCCTGCAGCCCCCAGGTGTGTGGGGCTACGCAAGCGGTTCCCAAAGAGCTTTAGAACAAGGCATAGTGTTCCCTGCTGGCTCTTTGGGCGTGGGACCAATCTCCAGACATATGGCCATTTTTGTGCCTGGCGTGGCGCCAAGTGGGAAAGGGTGGTTTGAGGCTGAAGGCAACAAGAAAGTCTGCAGCCCCCAGGTCTGTGGGCTACGCAAGCGGTTCCCAAAGAGCTATAGAACAAGGTATAGTGTTCCCTGCTGGCTCTTTGGGCGTGGGACCAATATCCAGACATATGGCCATTTTTGTGCCTGGCGCGGCGCCAAGTGGGAAAGGGTGGTTTTGAGGCTGAAGGCAGCAGGAAAGCCTGCAGCCCCCACGTCTGTGGGGCTACGCAAGCGGTTCCCAAAGAGCTTGAGAACAAGGCATAGTGTTCCCTGCTGGCTCTTTGGGCGTGGGACCAATCTCCACACATATGGCATTTTACTGCCTGGCACGGCGCCAAGTGGGAAAGGGTGGTTTTGAGGCTGAAGGCAACAAGAAAGTCTGCAGCCCCCAGGTGTGTGGGGCTACGCAAGCGGTTCCCAAAGAGCTTTAGAACAAGGCATAGTGTTCCCTGCTGGCTCCTTTGGCGTGGGACAAATCTCCAGACATATGGCCATTTTTGGGCCTGGCGCGGCGCCAAGTGGGAAAGGGTGGTTTTGAGGCTGAAGGCAGCAGGAAAGCCTGCAGCCCCCAGGTCTGTGGGGCTACGCAAGCGGTTCCCAAAGAGCTTGAGAACAAGGCATAGTGTTCCCTGCTGGCTCTTTGGGCGTGGGACCAATCTCCAGACATATGGCCATTTTAGTGCCTGGCGAGGCGCCAAGTGGGAAAGGGTGGTTTTGAGGCTGAAGGCAGCAGGAAAGCCTGCAGCCCCCAGGTGTGTGGGGCTACGCAAGCGGTTCCCAAAGAGCTTGAGAACAAGGCATAGTGTTCCCTGCTGGCTCTTTGGGCGTGGGACCAATCTCCACACATATGGCATTTTTGTGCCTGGCACGGCGCCAAGTGGGAAAGGGTGGTTTTGAGGCTGAAGGCAGCAGGAAAGCCTGCAGCCCCCAGGTGTGTGGGGCTACGCAAGCGGTTCCCAAAGAGCTTTAGAACAAGGCATAGTGTTCCCTGCTGGCTCTTTGGGCATGGGACCAATCTCCAGACGTATGGCCATTTTTGTGCCTGGCGTGGCGCCAAGTGGGAAAGGGCGGTTTTGAGGCTGAAGGCAGCAGGAAAGCCTGCAGCCCCCAGGTCTGTGGGGCTACGCAAGCAGTTCCCAAAGAGCTTTAGAACAAGGCATAGTGTTCCCTGCTGGCTGTTTGGGCGTGGGACCAATCTCCATACATATGGCCATTTTTGTGCCTGGCGCGGCACCAAGTGGGAAAGGGTGGTTTTGAGGCTGAAGGCAGCAGGAAAGATTGCAGCCCCCAGGTGTGTGGGGCTACGCAAGCGGTTCCCAAAGAGCTTTAGAACAAGGCATAGTGTTCCCTGCTGGCTCTTTTGGCATGGGACCAATCTCCAGACATATGGCCATTTTTGTGCCTGGCGTGGCGCCAAGTGGGAAAGGGTGGTTTTGAGGCTGAAGGCAGCAGGAAAGCCTGCAGCCCCCAGGTCTGTGGGGCTACGCAAGCGGTTCCCAAAGAGCTTTAGAACCAGGCATAGTGTTCCCTGCTGGCTCTTTGGGCGTGGGACCAATCTCCAGACATATGGCCATTTTTGTGCCTGGCGTGGCGCCAAGTGGGAAAGGGCGGTTTTGAGGCTGAAGGCAGCAGGAAAGCCTGCAGCCCCCAGGTCTGTGGGGCTACGCAAGCAGTTCCCAAAGAGCTTTAGAACAAGGCATAGTGTTCCCTGCTGGCTGTTTGGGCGTGGGACCAATCTCCAGACATATGACCATTTTTGTGCCTGGCGCGGCACCAAGTGGGAAAGGGTGGTTTTGAGGCTGAAGGCAGCAGGAAAGCTTGCAGACCCCAGGTGTGTGGGGCTACGCAAGCGGTTCCCAAAGAGCTTTAGAACAAGGCATAGTGTTCCCTGCTGGCTCTTTTGGCATGGGACCAATCTCCAGACATATGGCCATTTTTGTGCCTGGCGCGGCGCCAAGTGGGAAAGGGTGGTTTTGAGGCTGAAGGCAGCAGGAAAGCCTGCAGCCCCCAGGTGTGTGGGGCTACGCAAGCGGTTCCCAAAGAGCTTGAGAACAAGGCATAGTGTTCCCTGCTGGCTCTTTGGGCGTGGGACCAATCTCCACACAAATGGCATTTTTGTGCCTGGCACGGCGCCAAGTGGGAAAGGGTGGTTTTGAGGCTGAAGGCAGCAGGAAAGCTTGCAGACCCCAGGTGTGTGGGGCTACGCAAGCGGTTCCCAAAGAGCTTTAGAACAAGGCATAGTGTTCCCTGCTGGCTCTTTTGGCATGGGACCAATCTCCAGACATATGGCCATTTTTGTGCCTGGCGTGGCGCCAAGTGGGAAAGGGTGGTTTTGAGGCTGAAGGCAGCAGGAAAGCCTGCAGCTCCCAGGTCTGTGAGGCTACGCAAGCGGTTCCCAAAGAGCTTTGGAACAAGGCATAGTGTTCCCTGCTGACTCTTTGGGCGTGGGACCAATCTCCATACATATGACCATTTTTGTGCCTGGCGCGGCACCAAGTGGGAAAGGGTGGTTTTGAGGCTGAAGGCAGCAGGAAAGCTTGCAGACCCCAGGTGTGTGGGGCTACGCAAGCGGTTCCCAAAGAGCTTTAGAACAAGGCATATGGTTCCCTGCTGGCTGTTTGGGCGTGGGACCAATCTCCAGACATATGGCCATTTTTGTGCCTGGCGTGGCGCCAAGTGGGAAAGGGTGGTTTTGAGGCTGAAGGCAGCAGGAAAGCCTGCAGCCCCCAGGTGTGTGGGGCTACGCAAGCGGTTCCCAAAGAGCTTGAGAACAAGGCATAGTGTTCCCTGCTGGCTCTTTGGGCGTGGGACCAATCTCCACACAAATGGCATTTTTGTGCCTGGCACGGCGCCAAGTGGGAAAGGGTGGTTTTGAGGCTGAAGGCAGCAGGAAAGCCTGCAGCCCCCAGGTCTGTGGGGCTACGCAAGCGGTTCCCAAAGAGCTTTAGAACAAGGTATAGTGTTCCCTGCTGGCTCTTTTGGCATGGGACCAATCTCCAGACATATGGCCATTTTTGTGCCTGGCGTGGCGCCAAGTGGGAAAGGGTGGTTTTGAGGCTGAAGGCAGCAGGAAAGCCTGCAGCCCCCAGGTGTGTGGGGCTACGCAAGCGGTTCCCAAAGAGCTTTAGAACAAGGCATAGTGTTCCCTGCTGGCTCATTGGGCGTGGGACAAATCTCCAGACAGATGGCCATTTTTGTGCCTGGCGCGACGCCAAGTGGGAAAGGGTGGTTTTGAGGCTGAAGGCAACAAGAAAGTCTGCAGCCCCCAGGTCTGTGGGCTACGCAAGCAGTTCCCAAAGAGCTTTAGAACAAGGCATAGTGTTCCCTGCTGGCTCTTTGGGCGTGGGACCAATCTCCAGACATATGGCCATTTTTGTGCCTGGCGCGGAGCCAAGTGAGAAAGGGCGGTTTTGGGGCTGAAGGCAGCAGGAAAGCCTGCAGCCCCCAGGTCTGTGGGGCTACGCAAGCAGTTCCCAAAGAGCTTTAGAACAAGGCATAGTGTTCCCTGCTGGCTCCTTGGGCGTGGGACAAATCTCCAGACATATGGCCATTTTTGGGCCTGGCGCGGCGCCAAGTGGGAAAGGGCGGTTTTGAGGCTGAAGGCAGGAGGAAAGCCTGCAGCCCCCAGGTCTGTGGGGCTACGCAAGCGGTTCCCAAAGAGCTTGAGAACAAGGCATAGTGTTCAATGCTGGCTCTTTAGGCGTGGGACCAATCTCCATACATATGGCCATTTTTGTGCCTGGCGAGGCGCCAAGTGGGAAAGGGTGGTTTTGAGGCTGAAGGCAGCAGGAAAGCCTGCAGCCCCCAGGTGTGTGGGGCTACGCAAGCGGTTCCCAAAGAGCTTGAGAACAAGGCATAGTGTTCCCTGCTGGCTCTTTGGGCGTGGGACCAATCTCCACACATATGGCATTTTACTGCCTGGCACGGCGCCAAGTGGGAAAGGGTGGTTTTGAGGCTGAAGGCAGCAGGAAAGCCTGCAGCCCCCAGGTCTGTGGGGCTACGCAAGCGGTTCCCAAAGAGCTTTAGAACAAGGCATAGTGTTCCCTGCTGGCTCTTTGGGCATGGGACCAATCTCCAGACGTATGGCCATTTTTGTGCCTGGCGTGGCGCCGAGTGGGAAAGGGCGGTTTTGAGGCTGAAGGCAGCAGGAAAGCCTGCAGCCCCCAGGTCTGTGGGGCTACGCAAGCAGTTCCCAAAGAGCTTTAGAACAAGGCATAGTGTTCCCTGCTGGCTGTTTGGGCGTGGGACCAATCTCCAGACATATGGCCATTTTTGTGCCTGGCGCGGCACCAAGTGGGAAAGGGTGGTTTTGAGGCTGAAGGCAGCAGGAAAGATTGCAGCCCCCAGGTGTGTGGGGCTACGCAAGCGGTTCCCAAAGTGCTTTAGAACAAGGCATAGTGTTCCCTGCTGGCTCTTTTGGCATGGGACCAATCTCCAGACATATGGCCATTTTTGTGCCTGGCGTGGCGCCAAGTGGGAAAGGGTGGTTTTGAGGCTGAAGGCAGCAGGAAAGCCTGCAGCCCCCAGGTCTGTGGGGCTACGCAAGCGGTTCCCAAAGAGCTTTAGAACCAGGCATAGTGTTCCCTGCTGGCTCTTTAGGCGTGGGACCAATCTCCACACAAATGGCATTTTTGTGCCTGGCACGGCGCCAAGTGGGAAAGGGTGGTTTTGAGGCTGAAGGCAGCAGGAAAGCCTGCAGCCCCCAGGTGTGTGGGGCTACGCAAGCGGTTCCCAAAGAGCTTTAGAACAAGGCATAGTGTTCCCTGCTGGCTGTTTGGGCGTGGGACCAATCTCCATACATATGACCATTTTTGTGCCTGGCGCGGCACCAAGTGGGAAAGGGTGGTTTTGAGGCTGAAGGCAGCAGGAAAGCTTGCAGACCCCAGGTGTGTGGGGCTACGCAAGCGGTTCCCAAAGAGCTTTAGAACAAGGCATAGTGTTCCCTGCTGGCTCTTTTGGCATGGGACCAATCTCCAGACATATGGCCATTTTTGTGCCTGGCGTGGCGCCAAGTGGGAAAGGGTGGTTTTGAGGCTGAAGGCAGCAGGAAAGCCTGCAGCTCCCAGGTCTGTGAGGCTACGCAAGCGGTTCCCAAAGAGCTTTGGAACAAGGCATAGTGTTCCCTGCTGACTCTTTGGGCGTGGGACCAATCTCCATACATATGACCATATTTGTGCCTGGCGCGGCACCAAGTGGGAAAGGGTGGTTTTGAGGCTGAAGGCAGCAGGAAAGCTTGCAGACCCCAGGTGTGTGGGGCTACGCAAGCGGTTCCCAAAGAGCTTTAGAACAAGGCATATGGTTCCCTGCTGGCTGTTTGGGCGTGGGACCAATCTCCAGACATATGGCCATTTTTGTGCCTGGCGTGGCGCCAAGTGGGAAAGGGTGGTTTTGAGGCTGAAGGCAGCAGGAAAGCCTGCAGCCCCCAGGTGTGTGGGGCTACGCAAGCGGTTCCCAAAGAGCTTGAGAACAAGGCATAGTGTTCCCTGCTGGCTCTTTGGGCGTGGGACCAATCTCCACACAAATGGCATTTTTGTGCCTGGCACGGCGCCAAGTGGGAAAGGGTGGTTTTGAGGCTGAAGGCAGCAGGAAAGCCTGCAGCCCCCAGGTCTGTGGGGCTACGCAAGCGGTTCCCAAAGAGCTTTAGAACAAGGCATAGTGTTCCCTGCTGGCTCTTTGGGCATGGGACCAATCTCCAGACGTATGGCCATTTTTGTGCCTGGCGTGGCGCCAAGTGGGAAAGGGCGGTTTTGAGGCTGAAGGCAGCAGGAAAGCCTGCAGCCCCCAGGTCTGTGGGGCTACGCAAGCAGTTCCCAAAGAGCTTTAGAACAAGGCATAGTGTTCCCTGCTGGCTGTTTGGGCGTGGGACCAATCTCCATACATATGGCCATTTTTGTGCCTGGCGCGGCACCAAGTGGGAAAGGGTGGTTTTGAGGCTGAAGGCAGCAGGAAAGCCTGCAGCCCCCAGGTGTGTGGGGCTACGCAAGCGGTTCCCAAAGAGCTTGAGAACAAGGCATAGTGTTCCCTGCTGGCTCTTTAGGCGTGGGACCAATCTCCACACAAATGGCATTTTTGTGCCTGGCACGGCGCCAAGTGGGAAAGGGTGGTTTTGAGGCTGAAGGCAGCAGGAAAGCCTGCAGCCCCCAGGTGTGTGGGGCTACGCAAGCGGTTCCCAAAGAGCTTTAGAACAAGGCATAGTGTTCCCTGCTGGCTGTTTGGGCGTGGGACCAATCTCCATACATATGACCATTTTTGTGCCTGGCGCGGCACCAAGTGGGAAAGGGTGGTTTTGAGGCTGAAGGCAGCAGGAAAGCTTGCAGACCCCAGGTGTGTGGGGCTACGCAAGCGGTTCCCAAAGAGCTTTAGAACAAGGCATAGTGTTCCCTGCTGGCTCTTTTGGCATGGGACCAATCTCCAGACATATGGCCATTTTTGTGCCTGGCGTGGCGCCAAGTGGGAAAGGGTGGTTTTGAGGCTGAAGGCAGCAGGAAAGCCTGCAGCTCCCAGGTCTGTGAGGCTACGCAAGCGGTTCCCAAAGAGCTTTGGAACAAGGCATAGTGTTCCCTGCTGACTCTTTGGGCGTGGGACCAATCTCCATACATATGACCATTTTTGTGCCTGGCGCGGCACCAAGTGGGAAAGGGTGGTTTTGAGGCTGAAGGCAGCAGGAAAGCTTGCAGACCCCAGGTGTGTGGGGCTACGCAAGCGGTTCCCAAAGAGCTTTAGAACAAGGCATATGGTTCCCTGCTGGCTGTTTGGGCGTGGGACCAATCTCCAGACATATGGCCATTTTTGTGCCTGGCGTGGCGCCAAGTGGGAAAGGGTGGTTTTGAGGCTGAAGGCAGCAGGAAAGCCTGCAGCCCCCAGGTGTGTGGGGCTACGCAAGCGGTTCCCAAAGAGCTTGAGAACAAGGCATAGTGTTCCCTGCTGGCTCTTTGGGCGTGGGACCAATCTCCACACAAATGGCATTTTTGTGCCTGGCACGGCGCCAAGTGGGAAAGGGTGGTTTTGAGGCTGAAGGCAGCAGGAAAGCCTGCAGCCCCCAGGTCTGTGGGGCTACGCAAGCGGTTCCCAAAGAGCTTTAGAACAAGGCATAGTGTTCCCTGCTGGCTGTTTGGGCGTGGGACCAATCTCCATACATATGACCATTTTTGTGCCTGGCGCGGCACCAAGTGGGAAAGGGTGGTTTTGAGGCTGAAGGCAGCAGGAAAGCTTGCAGACCCCAGGTGTGTGGGGCTACGCAAGCGGTTCCCAAAGAGCTTTAGAACAAGGCATAGTGTTCCCTGCTGGCTCTTTTGGCATGGGACCAATCTCCAGACTTATGGCCATTTTTGTGCCTGGCGTGGCGCCAAGTGGGAAAGGGTGGTTTTGAGGCTGAAGGCAGCAGGAAAGCCTGCAGCCCCCAGGTGTGTGGGGCTACGCAAGCGGTTCCCAAAGAGCTTGAGAACAAGGCATAATGTTCCCTGCTGGCTCTTTGGGCGTGGGACCAATCTCCACACAAATGGCATTTTTGTGCCTGGCACGGCGCCAAGTGGGAAAGGGTGGTTTTGAGGCTGAAGGCAGCAGGAAAGCCTGCAGCCCCCAGGTCTGTGGGGCTACGCAAGCGGTTCCCAAAGAGCTTGAGAACAAGGCATAGTGTTCCCTGCTGGCTCCTTGGGCGTGGGACCAATCTCCATACATATGACCATTTTTGTGCCTGGCGCGGCACCAAGTGGGAAAGGGTGGTTTTGAGGCTGAAGGCAGCAGGAAAGCTTGCAGACCCCAGGTGTGTGGGGCTACGCAAGCGGTTCCCAAAGAGCTTTAGAACAAGGCATAGTGTTCCCTGCTGGCTCTTTTGGCATGGGACCAATCTCCAGACATATGGCCATTTTTGTGCCTGGCGTGGCGCCAAGTGGGAAAGGGTGGTTTTGAGGCTGAAGGCAGCAGGAAAGCCTGCAGCTCCCAGGTCTGTGAGGCTACGCAAGCGGTTCCCAAAGAGCTTTGGAACAAGGCATAGTGTTCCCTGCTGACTCTTTGGGCGTGGGACCAATCTCCATACATATGACCATTTTTGTGCCTGGCGCGGCACCAAGTGGGAAAGGGTGGTTTTGAGGCTGAAGGCAGCAGGAAAGCTTGCAGACCCCAGGTGTGTGGGGCTACGCAAGCGGTTCCCAAAGAGCTTTAGAACAAGGCATATGGTTCCCTGCTGGCTGTTTGGGCGTGGGACCAATCTCCAGACATATGGCCATTTTTGTGCCTGGCGTGGCGCCAAGTGGGAAAGGGTGGTTTTGAGGCTGAAGGCAGCAGGAAAGCCTGCAGCCCCCAGGTGTGTGGGGCTACGCAAGCGGTTCCCAAAGAGCTTGAGAACAAGGCATAGTGTTCCCTGCTGGCTCTTTGGGCGTGGGACCAATCTCCACACAAATGGCATTTTTGTGCCTGGCACGGCGCCAAGTGGGAAAGGGTGGTTTTGAGGCTGAAGGCAGCAGGAAAGCCTGCAGCCCCCAGGTCTGTGGGGCTACGCAAGCGGTTCCCAAAGAGCTTTAGAACAAGGCATAGTGTTCCCTGCTGGCTGTTTGGGCGTGGGACCAATCTCCATACATATGACCATTTTTGTGCCTGGCGCGGCACCAAGTGGGAAAGGGTGGTTTTGAGGCTGTAGGCAGCAGGAAAGCTTGCAGACCCCAGGTGTGTGGGGCTACGCAAGCGGTTCCCAAAGAGCTTTAGAACAAGGCATAGTGTTCCCTGCTGGCTCTTTTGGCATGGGACCAATCTCCAGACTTATGGCCATTTTTGTGCCTGGCGTGGCGCCAAGTGGGAAAGGGTGGTTTTGAGGCTGAAGGCAGCAGGAAAGCCTGCAGCCCCCAGGTGTGTGGGGCTACGCAAGCGGTTCCCAAAGAGCTTGAGAACAAGGCATAGTGTTCCCTGCTGGCTCTTTGGGCGTGGGACCAATCTCCACACAAATGGCATTTTTGTGCCTGGCACGGCGCCAAGTGGGAAAGGGTGGTTTTGAGGCTGAAGGCAGCAGGAAAGCCTGCAGCCCCCAGGTGTGTGGGGCTACGCAAGCGGTTCCCAAAGAGCTTGAGAACAAGGCATAGTGTTCCCTGCTGGCTGTTTGGGCGTGGGACCAATCTCCATACATATGACCATTTTTGTGCCTGGCGCGGCACCAAGTGGGAAAGGGTGGTTTTGAGGCTGAAGGCAGCAGGAAAGCTTGCAGACCCCAGGTGTGTGGGGCTACGCAAGCGGTTCCCAAAGAGCTTTAGAACAAGGCATAGTGTTCCCTGCTGGCTCTTTTGGCATGGGACCAATCTCCAGACATATGGCCATTTTTGTGCCTGGCGTGGCGCCAAGTGGGAAAGGGTGGTTTTGAGGCTGAAGGCAGCAGGAAAGCCTGCAGCTCCCAGGTCTGTGAGGCTACGCAAGCGGTTCCCAAAGAGCTTTGGAACAAGGCATAGTATTCCCTGCTGACTCTTTGGGCGTGGGACCAATCTCCAGACATATGGCCATTTTTGTGCCTGGCGCGGCGCCAAGTGGGAAAGGGTGGTTTTGAGGCTGAAGGCAGCAGGAAAGCCTGCAGCCCCCAGGTCTGTGGGGCTACGCAAGCAGTTCCCAAAGAGCTTTAGAACAAGGCATAGTGTTCCCTGCTGGCTCTTTGGGCGTGGGACCAATCTCCATACATATGGCCATTTTTGTGCCTGGCGCGGCACCAAGTGGGAAAGGGTGGTTTTGAGGCTGAAGGCAGCAGGAAAGCCTGCAGCCCCCAGGTGTGTGGGGCTACGCAAGCGGTTCCCAAAGAGCTTTAGAACAAGGCATAGTGTTCCCTGCTGGCTCTTTGGGCGTGGGACCAATCTCCAGACATATGGCCATTTTTGTGCCTGGCGTGGCGCCAAGTGGGAAAGGGTGGTTTGAGGCTGAAGGCAACAAGAAAGTCTGCAGCCCCCAGGTCTGTGGGCTACGCAAGCGGTTCCCAAAGAGCTTTAGAACAAGGTATAGTGTTCCCTGCTGGCTCTTTGGGCGTGGGACCAATCTCCAGACATATGGCCATTTTTGTGCCTGGCGCGGCGCCAAGTGGGAAAGGGTGGTTTTGAGGCTGAAGGCAGCAGGAAAGCCTGCAGCCCCGAGGTCTGTGGGGCTACGCAAGCGGTTCCCAAAGAGCTTTAGAACAAGGCATAGTGTTCCCTGCTGGCTCTTTGGGCGTGGGACCAATCTCCATACATATGGCCATTTTTGTGCCTGGCGAGGCGCCAAGTGGGAAAGGGTGTTTTTGAGGCTGAAGGCAGCAGGAAAGCCTGCAGCCCCCAGGTGTGTGGGGCTACGCAAGCGGTTCCCAAAGAGCTTGAGAACAAGGCATAGTGTTCCCTGCTGGCTCTTTGGGCGTGGGACCAATCTCCACACATATGGCATTTTACTGCCTGGCGAGGCGCCAAGTGGGAAAGGGTGGTTTTGAGGCTGAAGGCAGCAGGAAAGCCTGCAGCCCCCAGGTGTGTGGGGCTACGCAAGCGGTTCCCAAAGAGCTTTAGAACAAGGCATAGTGTTCCCTGCTGGCTGTTTGGGCGTGGGACCAATCTCCATACATATGACCATTTTTGTGCCTGGCGCGGCACCAAGTGGGAAAGGGTGGTTTTGACGCTGAAGGCAGCAGGAAAGCTTGCAGACCCCAGGTCTGTGGGGCTACGCAAGCGGTTCCCAAAGAGCTTTAGAACAAGGTATAGTGTTCCCTGCTGGCTCCTTGGGCGTGGGACAAATCTCCAGACATATGGCCATTTTTGTGCCTGGCGCGGCGCCAAGTGGGAAAGGGTGGTTTTGAGGCTGAAGGCAGCAGGAAAGCCTGCAGCCCCCAGGTCTGTGGGGCTACGCAAGCGGTTCCCAAAGAGCTTGAGAACAAGGCATAGTGTTCCCTGCTGGCTCTTTGGGCGTGGGACCAATCTCCATACATATGGCCATTTTTGTGCCTGGCGAGGCGCCAAGTGGGAAAGGGTGGTTTTGAGGCTGAAGGCAGCAGGAAAGCCTGCAGCCCCCAGGTGTGTGGGGCTACGCAAGCGGTTCCCAAAGAGCTTGAGAACAAGGCATAGTGTTCCCTGCTGGCTCTTTGGGCGTGGGACCAATCTCCACACATATGGCATTTTACTGCCTGGCACGGCGCCAAGTGGGAAAGGGTGGTTTTGAGGCTGAAGGCAGCAGGAAAGCCTGCAGCCCCCAGGTGTGTGGGGCTACGCAAGCGGTTCCCAAAGAGCTTTAGAACAAGGCATAGTGTTCCCTGCTGGCTCTTTGGGCATGGGACCAATCTCCAGACGTATGGCCATTTTTGTGCCTGGCGTGGCGCCAAGTGGGAAAGGGCGGTTTTGAGGCTGAAGGCAGCAGGAAAGCCTGCAGCCCCCAGGTCTGTGGGGCTACGCAAGCAGTTCCCAAAGAGCTTTAGAACAAGGCATAGTGTTCCCTGCTGGCTCTTTGGGCGTGGGACCAATCTCCATACATATGGCCATTTTTGTGCCTGGCGCGGCACCAAGTGGGAAAGGGTGGTTTTGAGGCTGAAGGCAGCAGGAAAGATTGCAGCCCCCAGGTGTGTGGGGCTACGCAAGCGGTTCCCAAAGAGCTTTAGAACAAGGCATAGTGTTCCCTGCTGGCTCTTTTGGCATGGGACCAATCTCCAGTCATATGGCCATTTTTGTGCCTGGCGTGGCGCCAAGTGGGAAAGGGTGGTTTTGAGGCTGAAGGCAGCAGGAAAGCCTGCAGCCCCCAGGTGTGTGGGGCTACGCAAGCGGTTCCCAAAGAGCTTTAGAACCAGGCATAGTGTTCCCTGCTGGCTCTTTGGGCGTGGGACCAATCTCCAGACATATGGCCATTTTTGTGCCTGGCGTGGCGCCAAGTGGGAAAGGGCGGTTTTGAGGCTGAAGGCAGCAGGAAAGCCTGCAGCCCCCAGGTCTGTGGGGCTACGCAAGCAGTTCCCAAAGAGCTTTAGAACAAGGCATAGTGTTCCCTGCTGGCTGTTTGGGCGTGGGACCAATCTCCATACATATGACCATTTTTGTGCCTGGCGCGGCACCAAGTGGGAAAGGGTGGTTTTGAGGCTGAAGGCAGCAGGAAAGCTTGCAGACCCCAGGTGTGTGGGGCTACGCAAGCGGTTCCCAAAGAGCTTGAGAACAAGGCATAGTGTTCCCTGCTGGCTCTTTGGGCATGGGACCAATCTCCAGACATATGGCCATTTTTGTGCCTGGCGAGGCGCCAAGTGGGAAAGGGTGGTTTTGAGGCTGAAGGCAGCAGGAAAGCCTGCAGCTCCCAGGTCTGTGAGGCTACGCAAGCGGTTCCCAAAGAGCTTTGGAACAAGGCATAGTGTTCCCTGCTGACTCTTTGGGCGTGGGACCAATCTCCAGACATATGGCCATTTTTGTGCCTGGCGCGGCGCCAAGTGGGAAAGGGTGGTTTTGAGGCTGAAGGCAGCAGGAAAGCCTGCAGCCCCCACGTCTGTGGGGCTACGCAAGCAGTTCCCAAAGAGCTTTAGAACAAGGCATAGTGTTCCCTGCTGGCTCTTTGGGCGTGGGACCAATCTCCAGACATATGGCCATTTTTGTGCCTGGCGCGGTGCCAAGTGGGAAAGGGTGGTTTTGAGGCTGAAGGCAGCAGGAAAGCCTGCAGCCCCCAGGTCTGTGGGGCTACGCAAGCGGTTCCCAAAGAGCTTGAGAACAAGGCATAGTGTTCCCTGCTGGCTCTTTGGGCGTGGGACCAATCTCCATACATATGGCCATTTTTGTGCCTGGCGAGGCGCCAAGTGGGAAAGGGTGGTTTTGAGGCTGAAGGCAGCAGGAAAGCCTGCAGCCCCCAGGTGTGTGGGGCTACGCAAGCGGTTCCCAAAGAGCTTTAGAACAAGGCATAGTGTTCCCTGCTGGCTCTTTGGGCGTGGGACCAATCTCCAGACATATGGCCATTTTTGTGCCTGGCGTGGCGCCAAGTGGAAAAGGGTGGTTTGAGGCTGAAGGCAACAAGAAATTCTGCAGCCCCCAGGTCTGTGGGCTACGCAAGCGGTTGCCAAAGAGCTTTAGAACAAGGTATAGTGTTCCCTGCTGGCTCTTTGGGCGTGGGACCAATCTCCAGACATATGGCCATTTTTGTGCCTGGCGCGGCGCCAAGTGGGAAAGGGTGGTTTTGAGGCTGAAGGCAGCAGGAAAGCCTGCAGCCCCCAGGTGTGTGGGGCTACGCAAGCGGTTCCCAAAGAGCTTTAGAACAAGGCATAGTGTTCCCTGCTGGCTCTTTGGGCGTGGGACCAATCTCCAGACATATGGCCATTTTTGTGCCTGGGGCGGCGCCAAGTGGGAAAGGGTGGTTTTGAGGCTGAAGGCAACAAGAAAGTCTGCAGCCCCCAGGTCTGTGGGCTACGCAAGCGGTTGCCAAAGAGCTTTAGAACAAGGTATAGTGTTCCCTGCTGGCTCTTTGGGCGTGGGACCAATCTCCAGACATATGGCCATTTTTCTGCCTCCAACGACGCCAAGTGGGAAAGGGTGGTTTTGAGGCTGAAGGCAGCAGGAAAGTCTGCAGCCCCCAGGTCTGTGAGGCTACGCAAGCGGTTCCCAAAGAGCTTTGGAACAAGGCATAGTGTTCCCTGCTGACTCTTTGGGCGTGGGACCAATCTCCAGACATATGGCCATTTTTGTGCCTGGCGTGGCGCCAAGTGGGAAAGGGTGGTTTGAGGCTGAAGGCAACAAGAAAGTCTGCAGCCCCCAGGTGTGTGGGGCTACGCAAGCGGTTGCCAAAGAGCTTTAGAAAAAGGTATAGTGTTCCCTGCTGCCTCTTTGGGCGTGGGACCAATCTCCAGACAGATGGCCATTTTTGTGCCTGGCGAGGCGCCAAGTGGGAAAGGGTGGTTTTGAGGCTGAAGGCAGCAGGAGAGCCTGCAGGCCCCAGGTGTGTGGGGCTACGCAAGCGGTTCCCAAAGAGCTTTAGAACAAGGCATAGTGTTCACTGCTGGCTCTTTGGGCGTGGGACCAATCTCCAGACATATGGCCATTTTTGTGTCTGGCGCGGCGCCAAGTGGGAAAGGGTGGTTTTGAGGCTGAAGGCAGCAGGAGAGCCTGCAGCCCCCAGGTCTGTGGGGCTACGCAAGCGGTTCCCAAAGAGCTTTAGAACAAGGCATGGTGTTCCCTGCTGGCTTTTTGGGCGTGGGACCAATCTCCAGGCAGATGGCCATTTTTGTGCCTGGCGCGGCGCCAAGTGGGAAAGGGTGGTTTTGAGGCTGAAGGCAGCAGGAAAGCCTGCAGCCCCCAGGTGTGTGGGGCTACGCAAGCGGTTCCCAAAGAGCTTTAGAACAAGGCATAGTTTTCCCTGCTGGCTCTTTGGGCGTGGGACCAATCTCCAGACAGATGGCCATTTTTGTGCCTGGCGCGGCGCCAAGTGGGAAAGGGTGGTTTTGAGGCTGAAGGCAGCAGGAAAGCCTGCAGCCCCCAGGTGTGTGGGGCTACGCAAGCGGTTCCCAAAGAGCTTGAGAACAAGGCATAGTGTTCCCTGCTGGCTCTTTGGGCGTGGGACCAATCTCCACACATATGGCATTTTACTGCCTGGCACGGCGCCAAGTGGGAAAGGGTGGTTTTGAGGCTGAAGGCAACAAGAAAGTCTGCAGCCCCCAGGTGTGTGGGGCTACGCAAGCGGTTCCCAAAGAGCTTTAGAACAAGGCATAGTGTTCCCTGCTGGCTCTTTGGGCGTGGGACCAATCTCCAGACATATGGCCATTTTTGTGCCTGGCGCAGCGCCAAGTGGGAAAGGGTGGTTTTGAGGCTGAAGGCAGCAGGAAAGCCTGCAGGCCCCAGGTGTGTGGGGCTACGCAAGCGGTTCCCAAAGAGCTTTAGAACCAGGCATAGTTTTCCCTGCTGGCTCCTTGGGCGTGGGACCAATCTCCAGACATATGGCCATTTTTGTGCCTGGCGCGGCGCCAAGTGGGAAAGGGTGGTTTTGAGGCTGAAGGCAGCAGGAAGGCCTGCAGCCCCCAGGTGTGTGGGGCTACGCAAGCGGTTCCCAAAGAGCTTTAGAACAAGGCATAGTTTTCCCTGCTGGCTCTTTGGGCGTGGGACAAATCTCCAGACAGATGGCCATTTTTGTGCCTGGCGCGACGCCAATTGGGAAAGGGTGGTTTTGAGGCTGAAGGCAACAAGAAAGTCTGCAGCCCCCAGGTCTGTGGGCTACGCAAGCGGTTGCCAAAGAGCTTTAGAACAAGGTATAGTGTTCCCTGCTGGCTCTTTGGGCGTGGGACCAGTCTCCAGACATATGGCCATTTTTCTGCCCCCAACGACGCCAAGTGGGAAAGGGTGGTTTTGAGGCTGAAGGCAGCAGGAAAGCCTGCAGCCCCCAGGTCTGTGAGGCTACGCAAGCAGTTCCCAAAGAGCTTTGGAACAAGGCATAGTGTTCCCTGCTGACTCTTTGGGTGTGGGACCAATCTCCAGACATATGGCCATTTTTGTGCCTGGCGCGGCGCCAAGTGGGAAAGGGTGGTTTTGAGGCTGAAGGCAGCAGGAAAGCCTGCAGCCCCCAGGTGTGTGGGGCTACGCAAGCGGTTGCCAAAGAGCTTTAGAACAAGGCATAGTGTTCCCTGCTGGCTGTTTGGGCGTGGGACCAATCTCCATACATATGGCCATTTTTGTGCCTGGCGCGGCACCAAGTGGGAAAGGGTGGTTTTGAGGCTGAAGGCAGCAGGAAAGCTTGCAGCCCCCAGGTGTGTGGGGCTACGCAAGCGGTTCCCAAAGAGCTTTAGAACAAGGCATAGTTTTCCCTGCTGGCTCTTTGGGCGTGGGACCAATCTCCAGACAGATGGCCATCTTTGTGCCTGGCGAGGCGCCAAGTGGGAAAGGGTGGTTTTGAGGCTGAAGGCAGCAGGAGAGCCTGCAGCCCCAAGGTGTGTGGGGCTACGCAAGCGGTTCCCAAAGACCTTTAGAACCAGGCATAGTTTTCCCTGCTGGCTCTTTGGGTGTGGGACCAATCTCCAGACATATGGCCATTTTTGTGCCTGGCGCGGCGCCAAGTGGGAAAGGGTGGTTTTGAGGCTGAAGGCAGCAGGAGAGCCTGCAGCCCCCAGGTCTGTGGGGCTACGCAAGCGGTTCCCAAAGAGCTTTAGAACAAGGCATAGTGTTCCCTGCTGGCTCTTTGGGCGTGGGACCAATCTCCAGACATATGGCCATTTTTGTGCCTGGCGCAGCGCCAAGTGGGAAAGGGTGGTTTTGAGGCTGAAGGCAGCAGGAAAGCCTGCAGCCCCCAGGTGTGTGGGGCTACGCAAGCGGTTCCCAAAGAGCTTTAGAACCAGGCATATTTTTCCCTGCTGGCTCCTTGGGCGTGGGACCAATCTCCAGACATATGGCCATTTTTGTGCCTGGCGTGGCGCCAAGTGGGAAAGGGTGGTTTTGAGGCTGAAGGCAGCAGGAGAGCCTGCAGCCCCCAGGTGCGTGGGGCTACGCAAGCGGTTCCCAAAGACCTTTAGAACCAGGCATAGTTTTCCCTGCTGGCTCTTTGGGTGTGGGACCAATCTCCAGACATATGGCCATTTTTGTGCCTGGCGCGGCGCCAAGTGGGAAAGGGTGGTTTTGAGGCTGAAGGCAGCAGGAGAGCCTGCAGCCCCCAGGTCTGTGGGGCTACGCAAGCGGTTCCCAAAGAGCTTTAGAACAAGGCATAGTGTTCCCTGCTGGCTCTTTGGGTGTGGGACCAATCTCCAGACAGATGGCCATTTTTGTGCCTGACGCGGCGCCAAGTGGGAAAGGGTGGTTTTGAGGCTGAAGGCAGCAGGAAAGCCTGCAGCCCCCAGGTCTGTCTGGCTACGCAAGCGGTTGCCAAAGGGCTTTAGAACAAGGTATAGTGTTCCCTGCTGGCTCTTTGGGCGTGGGACCAGTCTCCAGACAGATGGCCATTTTTGGGCCAGGGGCGGCGCCAAGTGGGAAAGGGTGGTTTTGAGGCTGAAGGCAGCAGGAAAGCCTGCAGCCCCCAGGTCTGTGGGGCTACGCAAGCGGTTCCCAAAGAGCTTTAGAACAAGGCATAGTTTTCCCTGCTGGCTCTTTGGGCGTTGGACCAATCTCCAGGCAGATGGCCATTTTTGTGCCTGGCGAGGCGCCAAGTGGGAAAGGGTGGTTTTGAGGCTGAAGGCAGCAGGAAAGCCTGCAGCCCCCAGGTGTGTGGGGCTACGCAAGCGGTTCCCAAAGAGCTTTAGAACATGGCATAGTTTTCCCTGCTGGCTCTTTGGGTGTGGGACCAATCTCCATACATATGTCCATTTTTGTGCCTGGCGCGGCGCCAAGTGGGAAAGGGTGGTTTTGAGGCTGAAGGCAGCAGGAGAGCCTGCAGCCCCCAGGTGTGTGGGGCTACGCAAGCGGTTCCCAAAGAGCTTTAGAACAAGGCATAGTGTTCACTGCTGGCTCTTTGGGCGTGGGACCAATCTCCAGACATATGTCCATTTTTGTGCCTGGCGCGGCGCCAAGTGGGAAAGGGTGGTTTTGAGGCTGAAGGCAGCAGGAGAGCCTGCAGCCCCCAGGTCTGTGGGGCTACGCAAGCGGTTCCCAAAGAGCTTTAGAACAAGGCATAGTGTTCCCTGCTGGCTTTTTGGGCGTGGGACCAATCTCCAGGCAGATGGCCATTTTTGTGCCTGGCGCGGCGCCAAGTGGGAAAGGGTGGTTTTGAGGCTGAAGGCAGCAGGAAAGCCTGCAGCCCCCAGGTGTGTGGGGCTACGCAAGCGGTTCCCAAAGAGCTTTAGAACAAGGCATAGTTTTCCCTGCTGGCTCTTTGGGCGTGGGACCAATCTCCAGACAGATGGCCATTTTTGTGCCTGGCGAGGCGCCAAGTGGGAAAGGGTGGTTTTGAGGCTGAAGGCAGCAGGAAAGCCTGCAGCCCCCAGGTGTGTGGGGCTACGCAAGCGGTTCCCAAAGAGCTTGAGAACAAGGCATAGTGTTCCCTGCTGGCTCTTTGGGCGTGGGACCAATCTCCACACATATGGCATTTTACTGCCTGGCACGGCGCCAAGTGGGAAAGGGTGGTTTTGAGGCTGAAGGCAACAAGAAAGTCTGCAGCCCCCAGGTGTGTGGGGCTACGCAAGCGGTTCCCAAAGAGCTTTAGAACAAGGCATAGTGTTCCCTGCTGGCTCTTTGGGCGTGGGACCAATCTCCAGACATATGGCCATTTTTGTGCCTGGCGCAGCGCCAAGTGGGAAAGGGTGGTTTTGAGGCTGAAGGCAGCAGGAAAGCCTGCAGGCCCCAGGTCTGTGGGGCTACGCAAGCGGTTCCCAAAGAGCTTTAGAACCAGGCATAGTTTTCCCTGCTGGCTCCTTGGGCGTGGGACCAATCTCCAGACATATGGCCATTTTTGTGCCTGGCGCGGCGCCAAGTGGGAAAGGGTGGTTTTGAGGCTGAAGGCAGCAGGAAAGCCTGCAGCCCCCAGGTGTGTGGGGCTACGCAAGCGGTTCCCAAAGAGCTTTAGAACAAGGCATAGTTTTCCCTGCTGGCTCTTTGGGCGTGGGACCAATCTCCAGACAGATGGCCATCTTTGTGCCTGGCGAGGCGCCAAGTGGGAAAGGGTGGTTTTGAGGCTGAAGGCAGCAGGAGAGCCTGCAGCCCCAAGGTGTGTGGGGCTACGCAAGCGGTTCCCAAAGACCTTTAGAACCAGGCATAGTTTTCCCTGCTGGCTCTTTGGGTGTGGGACCAATCTCCAGACATATGGCCATTTTTGTGCCTGGCGCGGCGCCAAGTGGGAAAGGGTGGTTTTGAGGCTGAAGGCAGCAGGAGAGCCTGCAGCCCCCAGGTCTGTGGGGCTACGCAAGCGGTTCCCAAAGAGCTTTAGAACAAGGCATAGTGTTCCCTGCTGGCTCTTTGGGCGTGGGACCAATCTCCAGACATATGGCCATTTTTGTGCCTGGCGCAGCGCCAAGTGGGAAAGGGTGGTTTTGAGGCTGAAGGCAGCAGGAAAGCCTGCAGCCCCCAGGTGTGTGGGGCTACGCAAGCGGTTCCCAAAGAGCTTTAGAACCAGGCATATTTTTCCCTGCTGGCTCCTTGGGCGTGGGACCAATCTCCAGACATATGGCCATTTTTGTGCCTGGCGTGGCGCCAAGTGGGAAAGGGTGGTTTTGAGGCTGAAGGCAGCAGGAGAGCCTGCAGCCCCCAGGTGCGTGGGGCTACGCAAGCGGTTCCCAAAGACCTTTAGAACCAGGCATAGTTTTCCCTGCTGGCTCTTTGGGTGTGGGACCAATCTCCAGACATATGGCCATTTTTGTGCCTGGCGCGGCGCCAAGTGGGAAAGGGTGGTTTTGAGGCTGAAGGCAGCAGGAGAGCCTGCAGCCCCCAGGTCTGTGGGGCTACGCAAGCGGTTCCCAAAGAGCTTTAGAACAAGGCATAGTGTTCCCTGCTGGCTCTTTGGGTGTGGGACCAATCTCCAGACAGATGGCCATTTTTGTGCCTGACGCGGCGCCAAGTGGGAAAGGGTGGTTTTGAGGCTGAAGGCAGCAGGAAAGCCTGCAGCCCCCAGGTCTGTCTGGCTACGCAAGCGGTTGCCAAAGGGCTTTAGAACAAGGTATAGTGTTCCCTGCTGGCTCTTTGGGCGTGGGACCAGTCTCCAGACAGATGGCCATTTTTGGGCCAGGGGCGGCGCCAAGTGGGAAAGGGTGGTTTTGAGGCTGAAGGCAGCAGGAAAGCCTGCAGCCCCCAGGTCTGTGGGGCTACGCAAGCGGTTCCCAAAGAGCTTTAGAACAAGGCATAGTTTTCCCTGCTGGCTCTTTGGGCGTTGGACCAATCTCCAGGCAGATGGCCATTTTTGTGCCTGGCGAGGCGCCAAGTGGGAAAGGGTGGTTTTGAGGCTGAAGGCAGCAGGAAAGCCTGCAGCCCCCAGGTGTGTGGGGCTACGCAAGCGGTTCCCAAAGAGCTTTAGAACAAGGCATAGTTTTCCCTGCTGGCTCTTTGGGTGTGGGACCAATCTCCAGACATATGTCCATTTTTGTGCCTGGCGCGGCGCCAAGTGGGAAAGGGTGGTTTTGAGGCTGAAGGCAGCAGGAGAGCCTGCAGCCCCCAGGTGTGTGGGGCTACGCAAGCGGTTCCCAAAGAGCTTTAGAACAAGGCATAGTGTTCACTGCTGGCTCTTTGGGCGTGGGACCAATCTCCAGACATATGTCCATTTTTGTGCCTGGCGCGGCGCCAAGTGGGAAAGGGTGGTTTTGAGGCTGAAGGCAGCAGGAGAGCCTGCAGCCCCCAGGTCTGTGGGGCTACGCAAGCGGTTCCCAAAGAGCTTTAGAACAAGGCATAGTGTTCCCTGCTGGCTTTTTGGGCGTGGGACCAATCTCCAGGCAGATGGCCATTTTTGTGCCTGGCGCGGCGCCAAGTGGGAAAGGGTGGTTTTGAGGCTGAAGGCAGCAGGAAAGCCTGCAGCCCCCAGGTGTGTGGGGCTACGCAAGCGGTTCCCAAAGAGCTTTAGAACAAGGCATAGTTTTCCCTGCTGGCTCTTTGGGCGTGGGACCAATCTCCAGACAGATGGCCATTTTTGTGCCTGGCGAGGCGCCAAGTGGGAAAGGGTGGTTTTGAGGCTGAAGGCAGCAGGAAAGCCTGCAGCCCCCAGGTGTGTGGGGCTACGCAAGCGGTTCCCAAAGAGCTTGAGAACAAGGCATAGTGTTCCCTGCTGGCTCTTTGGGCGTGGGACCAATCTCCACACATATGGCATTTTACTGCCTGGCACGGCGCCAAGTGGGAAAGGGTGGTTTTGAGGCTGAAGGCAACAAGAAAGTCTGCAGCCCCCAGGTGTGTGGGGCTACGCAAGCGGTTCCCAAAGAGCTTTAGAACAAGGCATAGTGTTCCCTGCTGGCTCTTTGGGCGTGGGACCAATCTCCAGACATATGGCCATTTTTGTGCCTGGCGCAGCGCCAAGTGGGAAAGGGTGGTTTTGAGGCTGAAGGCAGCAGGAAAGCCTGCAGGCCCCAGGTCTGTGGGGCTACGCAAGCGGTTCCCAAAGAGCTTTAGAACCAGGCATAGTTTTCCCTGCTGGCTCCTTGGGCGTGGGACCAATCTCCAGACATATGGCCATTTTTGTGCCTGGCGCGGCGCCAAGTGGGAAAGGGTGGTTTTGAGGCTGAAGGCAGCAGGAAAGCCTGCAGCCCCCAGGTGTGTGGGGCTACGCAAGCGGTTCCCAAAGAGCTTTAGAACAAGGCATAGTTTTCCCTGCTGGCTCTTTGGGCGTGGGACAAATCTCCAGACAGATGGCCATTTTTGGGCCTGGCGCGACGCCAATTGGGAAAGGGTGGTTTTGAGGTTGAAGGCAACAAGAAAGTCTGCAGCCCCCAGGTCTGTGGGCTACGCAAGCGGTTGCCAAAGAGCTTTAGAACAAGGTATAGTGTTCCCTGCTGGCTCTTTGGGCGTGGGACCAGTCTCCAGACATATGGCCATTTTTCTGCCCCCAACGACGCCAAGTGGGAAAGGGTGGTTTTGAGGCTGAAGGCAGCAGGAAAGCCTGCAGCCCCCAGGTCTGTGAGGCTACGCAAGCAGTTCCCAAAGAGCTTTGGAACAAGGCATAGTGTTCCCTGCTGACTCTTTGGGCGTGGGACCAATCTCCAGACATATGGCCATTTTTGTGCCTGGCGCGGCGCCAAGTGGGAAAGGGTGGTTTTGAGGATGAAGGCAGCAGGAAAGCCTGCAGCCCCCAGGTGTGTGGGGCTACGCAAGCGGTTGCCAAAGAGCTTTAGAACAAGGCATAGTGTTCCCTGCTGGCTGTTTGGGCGTGGGACCAATCTCCATACATATGGCCATTTTTGTGCCTGGCGCGGCACCAAGTGGGAAAGGGTGGTTTTGAGGCTGAAGGCAGCAGGAAAGCTTGCAGCCCCCAGGTGTGTGGGGCTACGCAAGCGGTTCCCAAAGAGCTTTAGAACAAGGCATAGTTTTCCCTGCTGGCTCTTTGGGCGTGGGACCAATCTCCAGACAGATGGCCATCTTTGTGCCTGGCGAGGCGCCAAGTGGGAAAGGGTGGTTTTGAGGCTGAAGGCAGCAGGAGAGCCTGCAGCCCCCAGGTGTGTGGGGCTACGCAAGCGGTTCCCAAAGACCTTTAGAACCAGGCATAGTTTTCCCTGCTGGCTCTTTGGGTGTGGGACCAATCTCCAGACATATGGCCATTTTTGTGCCTGGCGAGGCGCCAAGTGGGAAAGGGTGGTTTTGAGGCTGAAGGCAGCAGGAGAGCCTGCAGCACCCAGGTCTGTGGGGCTACGCAAGCGGTTCCCAAAGAGCTTTAGAACAAGGTATAGTGTTCCCTGCTGGCTCTTTGGGCGTGGGACCAATCTCCAGACATATGGCCATTTTTGTGCCTGGCGCAGCGCCAAGTGGGAAAGGGTGGTTTTGAGGCTGAAGGCAGCAGGAAAGCCTGCAGGCCCCAGGTGTGTGGGGCTACGCAAGCGGTTCCCAAAGAGCTTTAGAACCAGGCATAGTTTTCCCTGCTGGCTCCTTGGGCGTGGGACCAATCTCCAGACATATGGCCATTTTTGTGCCTGGCGTGGCGCCAAGTGGGAAAGGGTGGTTTTGAGGCTGAAGGCAGCAGGAGAGCCTGCAGCCCCCAGGTGTGTGGGGCTACGCAAGCGGTTCCCAAAGACCTTTAGAACCAGGCATAGTTTTCCCTGCTGGCTCTTTGGGCGTGGGACCAATCTCCAGACATATGGCCATTTTACTGCCTGGCGCGGCGCCAAGTGGGAAAGGGTGGTTTTGAGGCTGAAGGCAGCAGGAGAGCCTGCAGCCCCCAGGTGTGTGGGGCTACGCAAGCGGTTCCCAAAGAGCTTTAGAACAAGGCATAGTGTTCCCTGCTGGCTCTTTGGGTGTGGGACCAATCTCCAGACAGATGGCCATTTTTGTGCCTGACGCGGCGCCAAGTGGGAAAGGGTGGTTTTGAGGCTGAAGGCAGCAGGAAAGCCTGCAGCCCCCAGGTCTGTGGGGCTACGCAAGAGGTTCCCAAAGAGCTTGAGAACAAGGCATAGTGTTCCCTGCTGGCTCTTTGGGCGTGGGACCAATCTCCATACATATGGCCATTTTTGTGCCTGGCGAGGCGCCAAGTGGGAAAGGGTGGTTTTGAGGCTGAAGGCAGCAGGAAAGCCTGCAGCCCCCAGGTGTGTGGGGCTACGCAAGCGGTTCCCAAAGAGCTTTAGAACAAGGCATATGGTTCCCTGCTGGCTCTTTGGGCGTGGGACCAATCTCCAGACATATGGCCATTTTTGTGCCTGGCGTGGCGCCAAGTGGAAAAGGGTGGTTTGAGGCTGAAGGCAACAAGAAAGTCTGCAGCCCCCAGGTCTGTGGGCTACGCAAGCGGTTGCCAAAGAGCTTTAGAACAAGGTATAGTGTTCCCTGCTGGCTCTTTGGGCGTGGGACCAATCTCCAGACATATGGCCATTTTTGTGCCTGGCGCGGCGCCAAGTGGGAAAGGGTGGTTTTGAGGCTGAAGGCAGCAGGAAAGCCTGCAGCCCCCAGGTGTGTGGGGCTACGCAAGCGGTTCCCAAAGAGCTTTAGAACAAGGCATAGTGTTCCCTGCTGGCTCTTTGGGCGTGGGACCAATCTCCAGACATATGGCCATTTTTGTGCCTGGGGCGGCGCCAAGTGGGAAAGGGTGGTTTTGAGGCTGAAGGCAACAAGAAAGTCTGCAGCCCCCAGGTCTGTGGGCTACGCAAGCGGTTGCCAAAGAGCTTTAGAACAAGGTATAGTGTTCCCTGCTGGCTCTTTGGGCGTGGGACCAATCTCCAGACATATGGCCATTTTTCTGCCTCCAACGACGCCAAGTGGGAAAGGGTGGTTTTGAGGCTGAAGGCAGCAGGAAAGTCTGCAGCCCCCAGGTCTGTGAGGCTACGCAAGCGGTTCCCAAAGAGCTTTGGAACAAGGCATAGTGTTCCCTGCTGACTCTTTGGGCGTGGGACCAATCTCCAGACATATGGCCATTTTTGTGCCTGGCGTGGCGCCAAGTGGGAAAGGGTGGTTTGAGGCTGAAGGCAACAAGAAAGTCTGCAGCCCCCAGGTGTGTGGGGCTACGCAAGCGGTTGCCAAAGAGCTTTAGAAAAAGGTATAGTGTTCCCTGCTGCCTCTTTGGGCGTGGGACCAATCCCCAGACAGATGGCCATTTTTGTGCCTGGCGAGGCGCCAAGTGGGAAAGGGTGGTTTTGAGGCTGAAGGCAGCAGGAGAGCCTGCAGCCCCCAGGTGTGTGGGGCTACGCAAGCGGTTCCCAAAGAGCTTTAGAACAAGGCATAGTGTTCACTGCTGGCTCTTTGGGCGTGGGACCAATCTCCAGACATATGGCCATTTTTGTGTCTGGCGCGGCGCCAAGTGGGAAAGGGTGGTTTTGAGGCTGAAGGCAGCAGGAGAGCCTGCAGCCCCCAGGTCTGTGGGGCTACGCAAGCGGTTCCCAAAGAGCTTTAGAACAAGGCATGGTGTTCCCTGCTGGCTTTTTGGGCGTGGGACCAATCTCCAGGCAGATGGCCATTTTTGTGCCTGGCGCGGCGCCAAGTGGGAAAGGGTGGTTTTGAGGCTGAAGGCAGCAGGAAAGCCTGCAGCCCCCAGGTCTGTGGGGCTACGCAAGCGGTTCCCAAAGAGCTTTAGAACAAGGCATAGTTTTCCCTGCTGGCTCTTTGGGCGTGGGACCAATCTCCAGACAGATGGCCATTTTTGTGCCTGGCGAGGCGCCAAGTGGGAAAGGGTGGTTTTGAGGCTGAAGGCAGCAGGAAAGCCTGCAGCCCACAGGTCTGTGGGGCTACGCAAGCGGTTCCCAAAGAGCTTGAGAACAAGGCATAGTGTTCCCTGCTGGCTCTTTGGGCGTGGGACCAATCTCCACACATATGGCATTTTACTGCCTGGCACGGCGCCAAGTGGGAAAGGGTGGTTTTGAGGCTGAAGGCAACAAGAAAGTCTGCAGCCCCCAGGTGTGTGGGGCTACGCAAGCGGTTCCCAAAGAGCTTTAGAACAAGGCATAGTGTTCCCTGCTGGCTCTTTGGGCGTGGGACCAATCTCCAGACATATGGCCATTTTTGTGCCTGGCGCAGCGCCAAGTGGGAAAGGGTGGTTTTGAGGCTGAAGGCAGCAGGAAAGCCTGCAGGCCCCAGGTGTGTGGGGCTACGCAAGCGGTTCCCAAAGAGCTTTAGAACCAGGCATAGTTTTCCCTGCTGGCTCCTTGGGCGTGGGACCAATCTCCAGACATATGGCCATTTTTGTGCCTGGCGCGGCGCCAAGTGGGAAAGGGTGGTTTTGAGGCTGAAGGCAGCAGGAAGGCCTGCAGCCCCCAGGTGTGTGGGGCTACGCAAGCGGTTCCCAAAGAGCTTTAGAACAAGGCATAGTTTTCCCTGCTGGCTCTTTGGGCGTGGGACAAATCTCCAGACAGATGGCCATTTTTGTGCCTGGCGCGACGCCAATTGGGAAAGGGTGGTTTTGAGGCTGAAGGCAACAAGAAAGTCTGCAGCCCCCAGGTCTGTGGGCTACGCAAGCGGTTGCCAAAGAGCTTTAGAACAAGGTATAGTGTTCCCTGCTGGCTCTTTGGGCGTGGGACCAGTCTCCAGACATATGGCCATTTTTCTGCCCCCAACGACGCCAAGTGGGAAAGGGTGGTTTTGAGGCTGAAGGCAGCAGGAAAGCCTGCAGCCCCCAGGTCTGTGAGGCTACGCAAGCAGTTCCCAAAGAGCTTTGGAATAAGGCATAGTGTTCCCTGCTGACTCTTTGGGCGTGGGACCAATCTCCAGACATATGGCCATTTTTGTGCCTGGCGCGGCGCCAAGTGGGAAAGGGTGGTTTTGAGGCTGAAGGCAGCAGGAGAGCCTGCAGCCCCCAGGTGTGTGGGGCTACGCAAGCGGTTCCCAAAGAGCTTTAGAACAAGGCATAGTGTTCCCTGCTGGCTCTTTGGGTGTGGGACCAATCTCCAGACAGATGGCCATTTTTGTGCCTGACGCGGCGCCAAGTGGGAAAGGGTGGTTTTGAGGCTGAAGGCAGCAGGAAAGCCTGCAGCCCCCAGGTCTGTCTGGCTACGCAAGCGGTTGCCAAAGGGCTTTAGAACAAGGTATAGTGTTCCCTGCTGGCTCTTTGGGCGTGGGACCAGTCTCCAGACAGATGGCCATTTTTGGGCCAGGGGCGGCGCCAAGTGGGAAAGGGTGGTTTTGAGGCTGAAGGCAGCAGGAAAGCCTGCAGCCCCCAGGTCTGTGGGGCTACGCAAGCGGTTCCCAAAGAGCTTTAGAACAAGGCATAGTTTTCCCTGCTGGCTCTTTGGGCGTTGGACCAATCTCCAGGCAGATGGCCATTTTTGTGCCTGGCGAGGCGCCAAGTGGGAAGGGGTGGTTTTGAGGCTGAAGGCAGCAGGAAAGCCTGCAGCCCCCAGGTGTGTGGGGCTACGCAAGCGGTTCCCAAAGAGCTTTAGAACAAGGCATAGTTTTCCCTGCTGGCTCTTTGGGTGTGGGACCAATCTCCAGACATATGTCCATTTTTGTGCCTGGCGCGGCGCCAAGTGGGAAAGGGTGGTTTTGAGGCTGAAGGCAGCAGGAGAGCCTGCAGCCCCCAGGTGTGTGGGGCTACGCAAGCGGTTCCCAAAGAGCTTTAGAACAAGGCATAGTGTTCACTGCTGGCTCTTTGGGCGTGGGACCAATCTCCAGACATATGTCCATTTTTGTGCCTGGCGCGGCGCCAAGTGGGAAAGGGTGGTTTTGAGGCTGAAGGCAGCAGGAGAGCCTGCAGCCCCCAGGTCTGTGGGGCTACGCAAGCGGTTCCCAAAGAGCTTTAGAACAAGGCATAGTGTTCCCTGCTGGCTTTTTGGGCGTGGGACCAATCTCCAGGCAGATGGCCATTTTTGTGCCTGGCGCGGCGCCAAGTGGGAAAGGGTGGTTTTGAGGCTGAAGGCAGCAGGAAAGCCTGCAGACCCCAGGTGTGTGGGGCTACGCAAGCGGTTCCCAAAGAGCTTTAGAACAAGGCATAGTTTTCCCTGCTGGCTCTTTGGGCGTGGGACCAATCTCCAGACAGATGGCCATTTTTGTGCCTGGCGAGGCGCCAAGTGGGAAAGGGTGGTTTTGAGGCTGAAGGCAGCAGGAAAGCCTGCAGCCCCCAGGTGTGTGGGGCTACGCAAGCGGTTCCCAAAGAGCTTGAGAACAAGGCATAGTGTTCCCTGCTGGCTCTTTGGGCGTGGGACCAATCTCCACACATATGGCATTTTACTGCCTGGCACGGCGCCAAGTGGGAAAGGGTGGTTTTGAGGCTGAAGGCAACAAGAAAGTCTGCAGCCCCCAGGTGTGTGGGGCTACGCAAGCGGTTCCCAAAGAGCTTTAGAACAAGGCATAGTGTTCCCTGCTGGCTCTTTGGGCGTGGGACCAATCTCCAGACATATGGCCATTTTTGTGCCTGGCGCAGCGCCAAGTGGGAAAGGGTGGTTTTGAGGCTGAAGGCAGCAGGAAAGCCTGCAGGCCTCAGGTGTGTGGGGCTACGCAAGCGGTTCCCAAAGAGCTTTAGAACCAGGCATAGTTTTCCCTGCTGGCTCCTTGGGCGTGGGACCAATCTCCAGACATATGGCCATTTTTGTGCCTGGCGCGGCGCCAAGTGGGAAAGGGTGGTTTTGAGGCTGAAGGCAGCAGGAAAGCCTGCAGCCCCCAGGTGTGTGGGGCTACGCAAGCGGTTCCCAAAGAGCTTTAGAACAAGGCATAGTTTTCCCTGCTGGCTCTTTGGGCGTGGGACAAATCTCCAGACAGATGGCCATTTTTGGGCCTGGCGCGACGCCAATTGGGAAAGGGTGGTTTTGAGGCTGAAGGCAACAAGAAAGTCTGCAGCCCCCAGGTCTGTGGGCTACGCAAGCGGTTGCCAAAGAGCTTTAGAACAAGGTATAGTGTTCCCTGCTGGCTCTTTGGGCGTGGGACCAGTCTCCAGACATATGGCCATTTTTCTGCCCCCAACGACGCCAAGTGGGAAAGGGTGGTTTTGAGGCTGAAGGCAGCAGGAAAGCCTGCAGCCCCCAGGTCTGTGAGGCTACGCAAGCAGTTCCCAAAGAGCTTTGGAACAAGGCATAGTGTTCCCTGCTGACTCTTTGGGCGTGGGACCAATCTCCAGACATATGGCCATTTTTGTGCCTGGCGCGGCGCCAAGTGGGAAAGGGTGGTTTTGAGGCTGAAGGCAGCAGGAAAGCCTGCAGCCCCCAGGTGTGTGGGGCTACGCAAGCGGTTGCCAAAGAGCTTTAGAACAAGGCATAGTGTTCCCTGCTGGCTGTTTGGGCGTGGGACCAATCTCCATACATATGGCCATTTTTGTGCCTGGCGCGGCACCAAGTGGGAAAGGGTGGTTTTGAGGCTGAAGGCAGCAGGAAAGCTTGCAGCCCCCAGGTGTGTGGGGCTACGCAAGCGGTTCCCAAAGAGCTTTAGAACAAGGCATAGTTTTCCCTGCTGGCTCTTTGGGCGTGGGACCAATCTCCAGACAGATGGCCATCTTTGTGCCTGGCGAGGCGCCAAGTGGGAAAGGGTGGTTTTGAGGCTGAAGGCAGCAGGAGAGCCTGCAGCCCCCAGGTGTGTGGGGCTACGCAAGCGGTTCCCAAAGACCTTTAGAACCAGGCATAGTTTTCCCTGCTGGCTCTTTGGGTGTGGGACCAATCTCCAGACATATGGCCATTTTTGTGCCTGGCGCGGCGCCAAGTGGGAAAGGGTGGTTTTGAGGCTGAAGGCAGCAGGAGAGCCTGCAGCCCCCAGGTCTGTGGGGCTACGCAAGCGGTTCCCAAAGAGCTTTAGAACAAGGTATAGTGTTCCCTGCTGGCTCTTTGGGCGTGGGACCAATCTCCAGACATATGGCCATTTTTGTGCCTGGCGCAGCGCCAAGTGGGAAAGGGTGGTTTTGAGGCTGAAGGCAGCAGGAAAGCCTGCAGGCCCCAGGTGTGTGGGGCTACGCAAGCGGTTCCCAAAGAGCTTTAGAACAAGGCATAGTTTTCCCTGCTGGCTCCTTGGGCGTGGGACCAATCTCCAGACATATGGCCATTTTTGTGCCTGGCGTGGCGCCAAGTGGGAAAGGGTGGTTTTGAGGCTGAAGGCAGCAGGAGAGCCTGCAGCCCCCAGGTGTTTGGGGCTACGCAAGCGGTTCCCAAAGACCTTTAGAACCAGGCATAGTTTTCCCTGCTGGCTCTTTGGGCGTGGGACCAATCTCCAGACATATGGCCATTTTACTGCCTGGCGCGGCGCCAAGTGGGAAAGGGTGGTTTTGAGGCTGAAGGCAGCAGGAGAGCCTGCAGCCCCCAGGTCTGTGGGGCTACGCAAGCGGTTCCCAAAGAGCTTTAGAACAAGGCATAGTGTTCCCTGCTGGCTCTTTGGGTGTGGGACCAATCTCCAGACAGATGGCCATTTTTGTGCCTGACGCGGCGCCAAGTGGGAAAGGGTGGTTTTGAGGCTGAAGGCAGCAGGAAAGCCTGCAGCCCCCAGGTCTGTCTGGCTACGCAAGCGGTTGCCAAAGGGCTTTAGAACAAGGTATAGTGTTCCCTGCTGGCTCTTTGGGCGTGGGACCAGTCTCCAGACAGATGGCCATTTTTGTGCCTGGCGCGGCGCCAAGTGGGAAAGGGTGGTTTTGAGGCTGAAGGCAGCAGGAAAGCCTGCAGCCCCCAGGTCTGTGGGGCTACGCAAGCGGTTCCCAAAGAGCTTTAGAACAAGGCATAGTTTTCCCTGCTGGCTCTTTGGGCGTTGGACCAATCTCCAGGCAGATGGCCATTTTTGTGCCTGGCGAGGCGCCAAGTGGGAAAGGGTGGTTTTGAGGCTGAAGGCAGCAGGAAAGCCTGCAGCCCCCAGGTGTGTGGGGCTACGCAAGCGGTTCCCAAAGACCTTTAGAACCAGGCATAGTTTTCCCTGCTGGCTCTTTGGGTGTGGGACCAATCTCCAGACATATGGCCATTTTTGTGCCTGGCGCGGCGCTAAGTGGGAAAGGGTGGTTTTGAGGCTGAAGGCAGCAGGAGAGCCTGCAGCCCCCAGGTGTGTGGGGCTACGCAAGCGGTTCCCAAAGAGCTTTAGAACAAGGCATAGTGTTCCCTGCTGGCTCTTTGGGCGTGGGACCAATCTCCAGGCAGATGGCCATTTTTGGGCCTGGTGCGGCGCCAAGTGGGAAAGGGTGGTTTTGAGGCTGAAGGCAGCAGGAAAGCCTGCAGCTCCCAGGTGTGTGGGCTACGCAAGCGGTTCCCAAAGAGCTTTAGAGCCAGGCATAGTTTTCCCTGCTGGCTCTTTGGGCGTGTGACCAATCTCCAGACAGATGGCCATTTTTGGGCCTGGCGCGGCGCCAAGTGGGAAAGGGTGGTTTTGAGGCTGAAGGCAGCAGGAAAGCCTGCAGCCCCCAGGTCTGTGGGGCTACGCAAGCGGTTCCCAAAGACCTTTAGAACAAGGCATAGTTTTCCCTGCTGGCTCTTTGGGCGTGGGACCAATCTCCAGGCAGATGGCCATTTTTGTGCCTGGCGCGGTGCCAAGTGGGAAAGGGTGGTTTTGAGGCTGAAGGCAGCAGGAAAGCCTGCAGCCCCCAGGTCTGTGGGGCTACGCAAGCGGTTCCCAAAGAGCTTTAGAACAAGGCATAGTGTTCCCTGCTGGCTCTTTGGGCGTGGGACCAATCTCCAGACATATGGCCATTTTTGTGCCTGGCGAGGCGCCAAGTGGGAAAGGGTGGTTTTGAGGCTGAAGGCAGCAGGAAAGCCTGCATCCCCCAGGTGTGTGGGGCTACGCAAGCGGTTCCCAAAGAGCTTGAGAACAAGGCATAGTGTTCCCTGCTGGCTCTTTGGGCGTGGGACCAATCTCCACACATATGGCATTTTACTGCCTGGCACAGCGCCAAGTGGGAAAGGGTGGTTTTGAGGCTGAAGGCAACAAGAAAGTCTGCAGCCCCCAGGTGTGTGGGGCTACTCAAGCGGTTCCCAAAGAGCTTTAGAACAAGGCATAGTGTTCCCTGCTGGCTCTTTGGGCATGGGACCAATCTCCAGACATATGGCCATTTTTGTGCCTGGCGTGGCGCCAAGTGGGAAAGGGCGGTTTTGAGGCTGAAGGCAGCAGGAAAGCCTGCAGCCCCCAGGTCTGTGGGGCTACGCAAGCAGTTCCCAAAGAGCTTTAGAACAAGGCATAGTGTTCCCTGCTGGCTGTTTGGGCGTGGGACCAATCTGCATACATATGGCCATTTTTGTGCCTGGCGCGGCACCAAGTGGGAAAGGGTGGTTTTGAGGCTGAAGGCAGCAGGAAAGCTTGCAGCCCCCAGGTGTGTGGGGCTACGCAAGCGGTTCCCAAAGAGCTTTAGAACAAGGCATAGTGTTCCCTGCTGGCTCTTTTGGCATGGGACCAATCTCCAGACAGATGGCCATTTTTGTGCCTGGCGTGGCGCCAAGTGGGAAAGGGTGGTTTTGAGGCTGAAGGCAGCAGGAAAGCCTGCAGCCCCCAGGTGTGTGGGGCTACGCAAGCGGTTCCCAAAGAGCTTGAGAACAAGGCATAGTTTTCCCTGCTGGCTCTTTGGGCGTGTGACCAATCTCCAGACATATGGCCATTTTTGTGCCTGGCGCGGCGCCAAGTGGGAAAGGGTGGTTTTGAGGCTGAAGGCAGCAGGAAAGCCTGCAGCCCCCACGTCTGTGGGGCTACGCAAGCGGTTCCCAAAGAGCTTTAGAACAAGGCATAGTGTTCCCTGCTGGCTCTTTTGGCATGGGACCAATCTCCAGACATATGGCCATTTTTGTGCCTGGCGTGGCGCCAAGTGGGAAAGGGTGGTTTTGAGGCTGAAGGCAGCAGGAAAGCCTGCAGCTCCCAGGTCTGTGAGGCTACGCAAGCGGTTCCCAAAGAGCTTTGGAACAAGGCATAGTGTTCCCTGCTGACTCTTTGGGCGTGGGACCAATCCACAGACATATGGCCATTTTTGTGCCTGGCGTGGCGCCAAGTGGGAAAGGGTGGTTTGAGGCTGAAGGCAACAAGAAAGTCTGCAGCCCCCAGGTCTGTGGGCTACGCAAGCGGTTGCCAAAGAGCTTTAGAACAAGGCAGAGTTTTCCCTGCTGGCTCTTTGGGCGTGGGACCAATCTCCAGGCAGATGGCCATTTTTGTGCCTGGCGCGGTGCCAAGTGGGAAAGGGTGGTTTTGAGGCTGAAGGCAGCAGGAAAGCCTGCAGCCCCCAGGTGTGTGGGGCTACGCAAGCGGTTCCCAAAGAGCTTTAGAACAAGGCATAGTGTTCCCTGCTGGCTCTTTGGGCGTGGGACCAATCTCCATACATATGGCCATTTTTGTGCCTGGCGCGGCGCCAAGTGGGAAAGGGTGGTTTTGAGGCTGAAGGCAGCAGGAAAGCCTGCATCCCCCAGGTGTGTGGGGCTACGCAAGCGGTTCCCAAAGAGCTTTAGAACAAGGCATAGTGTTCCCTGCTGGCTCTTTGGGCGTGGGACCAATCTCCACACATATGGCATTTTACTGCCTGGCACGGCGCCAAGTGGGAAAGGGTGGTTTTGAGGCTGAAGGCAACAAGAAAGTCTGCAGCCCCCAGGTGTGTGGGGCTACGCAAGCGGTTCCCAAAGAGCTTTAGAACAAGGCATAGTGTTCCCTGCTGGCTCTTTGGGCATGGGACCAATCTCCAGACATATGGCCATTTTTGTGCCTGGCGTGGCGCCAAGTGGGAAAGGGCGGTTTTGAGGCTGAAGGCAGCAGGAAAGCCTGCAGCCCCCAGGTCTGTGGGGCTACGCAAGCAGTTCCCAAAGAGCTTTAGAACAAGGCATAGTGTTCCCTGCTGACTCTTTGGGCGTGGGACCAATCCCCAGACATATGGCCATTTTTGTGCCTGGCGTGGCGCCAAGTGGGAAAGGGTGGTTTGAGGCTGAAGGCAACAAGAAAGTCTGCAGCCCCCAGGTCTGTGGGCTACGCAAGCGGTTGCCAAAGAGCTTTAGAACAAGGTATAGTGTTCCCTGCTGGCTCTTTGGGCGTGGGACCAATCTCCAGACATATGGCCATTTTTGTGCCTGGCGCGGCGCCAAGTGGGAAAGGGTGGTTTTGAGGCTGAAGGCAGCAGGAAAGCCTGCAGCCCCCAGGTGTGTGGGGCTACGCAAGCGGTTCCCAAAGAGCTTTAGAACAAGGCATAGTTTTCCCTGCTGGCTCTTTGGGCGTGGGACCAATCTCCAGACAGATGGCCATTTTTGTGCCTGGCGAGGCGCCAAGTGGGAAAGGGTGGTTTTGAGGCTGAAGGCAGCAGGAAAGCCTGCAGCCCCCAGGTCTGTGGGGCTACGCAAGCGGTTCCCAAAGAGCTTGAGAACAAGGCATAGTGTTCCCTGCTGGCTCTTTGGGCGTGGGACCAATCTCCATACATATGGCCATTTTTGTGCCTGGCGAGGCGCCAAGTGGGAAAGGGTGGTTTTGAGGCTGAAGGCAGCAGGAAAGCCTGCAGCCCCCAGGTCTGTGGGGCTACGCAAGCGGTTCCCAAAGAGCTTGAGAACAAGGCATAGTGTTCCCTGCTGGCTCTTTGGGCGTGGGACCAATCTCCACACATATGGCATTTTACTGCCTGGCACGGCGCCAAGTGGGAAAGGGTGGTTTTGAGGCTGAAGGCAACAAGAAAGTCTGCAGCCCCCAGGTGTGTGGGGCTACGCAAGCGGTTCCCAAAGAGCTTTAGAACAAGGCATAGTGTTCCCTGCTGGCTCTTTGGGCATGGGACCAATCTCCAGACATATGGCCATTTTTGTGCCTGGCGTGGCGCCAAGTGGGAAAGGGCGGTTTTGAGGCTGAAGGCAGCAGGAAAGCCTGCAGCCGCCAGGTCTGTGGGGCTACGCAAGCAGTTCCCAAAGAGCTTTAGAACAAGGCATAGTGTTCCCTGCTGGCTGTTTGGGCGTGGGACCAATCTCCATACATATGACCATTTTTGGGCCTGGCGCGGCACCAAGTGGGAAAGGGTGGTTTTGAGGCTGAAGGCAGCAGGAAAGCTTGCAGCCCCCAGGTGTGTGGGGCTACGCAAGCGGTTCCCAAAGAGCTTTAGAACAATGCATAGTGTTCCCTGCTGGCTCTTTTGGCATGGGACCAATCTCCACACATATGGCCATTTTTGTGTCTGGCGTGGCGCCAAATGGGAAAGGGTGGTTTTGAGGCTGAAGGCAGCAGGAAAGCCTGCAGCCCCCAGGTGTGTGGGGCTACGCAAGCGGTTCCCAAAGAGCTTTAGAACAAGGCATAGTGTTCCCTGCTGGGTCTTTGGGCGTGGGACCAATCTCCAGACATATGGCCATTTTTGTGCCTGGCGTGGCGCCAAGTGGGAAAGGGCGGTTTTGAGGCTGAAGGCAGCAGGAAAGCCTGCAGCCCCCAGGTCTGTGGGGCTACGCAAGCAGTTCCCAAAGAGCTTTAGAACAAGGCATAGTGTTCCCTGCTGGCTCTTTGGGCGTGGGACCAATCTCCATACATATGACCATTTTTGTGCCTGGCGCGGCACCAAGTGGGAAAGGGTGGTTTTGAGGCTGAAGGCAGCAGGAAAGCTTGCAGACCCCAGGTGTGTGGGGCTACGCAAGCGGTTCCCAAAGAGCTTTAGAACAAGGCATAGTGTTCCCTGCTGGCTCTTTTGGCATGGGACCAATCTCCAGACATATGGCCATTTTTGTGCCTGGCGTGGCGCCAAGTGGGAAAGGGTGGTTTTGAGGCTGAAGGCAGCAGGAAAGCCTGCAGCTCCCAGGTCTGTGGGGCTACGCAAGCAGTTCCCAAAGAGCTTTAGAACAAGGCATAGTGTTCCCTGCTGGCTGTTTGGGCGTGGGACCAATCTCCATACATATGGCCATTTTTGTGCCTGGCGCGGCACCAAGTGGGAAAGGGTGGTTTTGAGGCTGAAGGCAGCAGGAAAGCCTGCAGCCCCCAGGTGTGTGGGGCTACGCAAGCGGTTCCCAAAGAGCTTTAGAACAAGGCATATTGTTCCCTGCTGGCTCTTTGGGCGTGGGACCAATCTCCAGACATATGGCCATTTTTGGGCCTGGCGTGGCGCCAAGTGGGAAAGGGTGGTTTGAGGCTGAAGGCAACAAGAAAGTCTGCAGCCCCCAGGTCTGTGGGGCTACGCAAGCGGTTGCCAAAGAGCTTTAGAACAAGGTATAGTGTTCCCTGCTGGCTCTTTGGGCGTGGGACCAATCTCCAGACGTATGGCCATTTTTGGGCCTGGCGCGGCGCCAAGTGGGAAAGGGTGGTTTTGAGGCTGAAGGCAGCAGGAAAGCCTGCAGCCCCCAGGTGTGTGGGGCTACGCAAGCGGTTCCCAAAGAGCTTTAGAACAAGGCATAGTTTTCCCTGCTGGCTCTTTGGGCGTGGGACCAATCTCCAGGCAGATGGCCATTTTTGTGCCTGGCGAGGCGCCAAGTGGGAAAGGGTGGTTTTGAGGCTGAAGGCAGCAGGAAAGCCTGCAGCCCCCAGGTGTGTGGGGCTACGCAAGCGGTTCCCAAAGAGCTTGAGAACAAGGCATAGTGTTCCCTGCTGGCTCTTTGGGCGTGGGACCAATCTCCAGACATATGGCCATTTTTGTGCCTGGCGAGGCGCCAAGTGGGAAAGGGTGGTTTTGAGGCTGAAGGCAGCAGGAAAGCCTGCAGCCCCCAGGTGTGTGGGGCTACGCAAGCGGTTCCCAAAGAGCTTGAGAACAAGGCATAGTGTTCCCTGCTGGCTGTTTGGGCGTGGGACCAATCTCCATACATATGGCCATTTTTGTGCCTGGCGCGGCACCAAGTGGGAAAGGGTGGTTTTGAGGCTGAAGGCAGCAGGAAAGCCTGCAGCCCCCAGGTCTGTGGGGCTACGCAAGCGGTTCCCAAAGAGCTTTAGAACAAGGCATAGTGTTCCCTGCTGGCTCTTTGGGCGTGGGACCAATCTCCAGACATATGGCCATTTTTGTGCCTGGCGTGGCGCCAAGTGGGAAAGGGTGGTTTGAGGCTGAAGGCAACAAGAAAGTCTGCAGCCCCCAGGTCTGTGGGCTACGCAAGCGGTTGCCAAAGAGCTTTAGAACAAGGTATAGTGTTCCCTGCTGGCTCTTTGGGCGTGGGACCAGTCTCCAGACATATGGCCATTTTTGGGCCTGGCGCGGCGCCAAGTGGGAAAGGGTGGTTTTGAGGCTGAAGGCAGCAGGAAAGCCTGCAGCCCCCAGGTGTGTGGGGCTACGCAAGCGGTTCCCAAAGAGCTTTAGAACAAGGCATAGTGTTCCCTGCTGGCTCTTTGGGCGTGGGACCAATCTCCAGACATATGGCCATTTTTGTGCCTGGCGTGGCGCCAAGTGGGAAAGGGTGGTTTGAGGCTGAAGGCAACAAGAAAGTCTGCAGCCCCCAGGTCTGTGGGCTACGCAAGCGGTTGCCAAAGAGCTTTAGAACAAGGTATAGTGTTCCCTGCTGGCTCTTTGGGCGTGGGACCAATCTCCAGACATATGGCCATTTTTGGGCCTGGCGCGGCGCCAAGTGGGAAAGGGTGGTTTTGAGGCTGAAGGCAGCAGGAAAGCCTGCAGCCCCCAGGTCTGTGGGGCTACGCAAGCGGTTCCCAAAGAGCTTTAGAACAAGGCATAGTTTTCCCTGCTGGCTCTTTGGGCGTGGGACCAATCTCCAGGCAGATTGCCATTTTTGTGCCTGGCGAGGCGCCAAGTGGGAAAGGGTGGTTTTGAGGCTGAAGGCAGCAGGAAAGCCTGCAGCCCCCAGGTCTGTGGGGCTACGCAAGCGGTTCCCAAAGAGCTTGAGAACAAGGCATAGTGTTCCCTGCTGGCTCTTTGGGCGTGGGACCAATCTCCATACATATGGCCATTTTTGTGCCTGGCGAGGCGCCAAGTGGGAAAGGGTGGTTTTGAGGCTGAAGGCAGCAGGAAAGCCTGCAGCCCCCAGGTGTGTGGGGCTACGCAAGCGGTTCCCAAAGAGCTTGAGAACAAGGCATAGTGTTCCCTGCTGGCTCTTTGGGCGTGGGACCAATCTCCATACATATGGCCATTTTTGTGCCTGGCGCGGCACCAAGTGGGAAAGGGTGGTTTTGAGGCTGAAGGCAGCAGGAAAGCCTGCAGCCCCCAGGTCTGTGGGGCTACGCAAGCGGTTCCCAAAGAGCTTTAGAACAAGGCATAGTGTTCCCTGCTGGCTCTTTGGGCGTGGGACCAATCTCCAGACATATGGCCATTTTTGTGCCTGGCGTGGCGCCAAGTGGGAAAGGGTGGTTTGAGGCTGAAGGCAACAAGAAAGTCTGCAGCCCCCAGGTCTGTGGGCTACGCAAGCGGTTGCCAAAGAGCTTTAGAACAAGGTATAGTGTTCCCTGCTGGCTCTTTGGGCGTGGGACCAGTCTCCAGACATATGGCCATTTTTGGGCCTGGCGCGGCGCCAAGTGGGAAAGGGTGGTTTTGAGGCTGAAGGCAGCAGGAAAGCCTGCAGCCCCCAGGTGTGTGGGGCTACGCAAGCGGTTCCCAAAGAGCTTTAGAACAAGGCATAGTGTTCCCTGCTGGCTCTTTGGGCGTGGGACCAATCTCCATACATATGACCATTTTTGTGCCTGGCGCGGCGCCAAGTGGGAAAGGGTGGTTTTGAGGCTGAAGGCAGCAGGAGAGCCTGCAGCCCCCAGGTCTGTGGGGCTACGCAAGCGGTTCCCAAAGAGCTTTAGAACAAGGCATAGTGTTCCCTGCTGGCTCTTTGGGCGTGGGACCAATCTCCAGACATATGGCCATTTTTGTGCCTGGCGTGGCGCCAAGTGGGAAAGGGTGGTTTGAGGCTGAAGGCAACAAGAAAGTCTGCAGCCCCCAGGTCTGTGGGCTACGCAAGCGGTTGCCAAAGAGCTTTAGAACAAGGTATAGTGTTCCCTGCTGGCTCTTTGGGCGTGGGACCAGTCTCCAGACATATGGCCATTTTTGGGCCTGGCGCGGCGCCAAGTGGGAAAGGGTGGTTTTGAGGCTGAAGGCAGCAGGAAAGCCTGCAGCCCCCAGGTGTGTGGGGCTACGCAAGCAGTTCCCAAAGAGCTTTAGAACCAGGCATAGTGTTCCCTGCTGGCTCTTTGGGCGTGGGACCAATCTCCAGACATATGGCCATTTTTGTGCCTGGCGCGGCACCAAGTGGGAAAGGGTGGTTGTGAGGCTGAAGGCAGAAGGAAAGCCTGCAGCCCCCAGGTGTGTGGGGCTACGCAAGCGGTTCCCAAAGAGCTTTAGAACAAGGCATAGTGTTCCCTGCTGGCTCTTTGGGCGTGGGACCAATCTCCAGACATATGGCCATTTTTGTGCCTGGCGTGGCGCCAAGTGGGAAAGGGTGGTTTGAGGCTGAAGGCAACAAGAAAGTCTGCAGCCCCCAGGTCTGTGGGCTACGCAAGCGGTTGCCAAAGAGCTTTAGAACAAGGTATAGTGTTCCCTGCTGGCTCTTTGGGCGTGGGACCAATCTCCAGGCAGATGGCCATTTTTGTGCCTGGCGAGGCGCCAAGTGGGAAAGGGTGGTTTTGAGGCTGAAGGCAGCAGGAGAGCCTGCAGCCCCCAGGTGTGTGGGGCTACGCAAGCGGTTCCCAAAGAGCTTTAGAACAAGGCATAGTGTTCACTGCTGGCTCTTTGGGCGTGGGACCAATCTCCAGACATATGGCCATTTTTGTGCCTGGCGCGGCGCCAAGTGGGAAAGGGTGGTTTTGAGGCTGAAGGCAGCAGGAGAGCCTGCAGCCCCCAGGTCTGTGGGGCTACGCAAGCGGTTCCCAAAGAGCTTTAGAACAAGGCATAGTGTTCCCTGCTGGCTTTTTGGGCGTGGGACCAATCTCCAGGCAGATGGCCATTCTTGTGCCTGGCGCGGCGCCAAGTGGGAAAGGGTGGTTTTGAGGCTGAAGGCAGCAGGAAAGCCTGCAGCCCCCAGGTGTGTGGGGCTACGCAAGCGGTTCCCAAAGAGCTTTAGAACAAGGCATAGTTTTCCCTGCTGGCTCTTTGGGCGTGGGACCAATCTCCAGACAGATGGCCATTTTTGTGCCTGGCGAGGCGCCAAGTGGGAAAGGGTGGTTTTGAGGCTGAAGGCAGCAGGAAAGCCTGCAGCCCCCAGGTGTGTGGGGCTACGCAAGCGGTTCCCAAAGAGCTTGAGAACAAGGCATAGTGTTCCCTGCTGGCTCTTTGGGCGTGGGACCAATCTCCACACATATGGCATTTTACTGCCTGGCACGGCGCCAAGTGGGAAAGGGTGGTTTTGAGGCTGAAGGCAACAAGAAAGTCTGCAGCCCCCAGGTGTGTGGGGCTACGCAAGCGGTTCCCAAAGAGCTTTAGAACAAGGCATAGTGTTCCCTGCTGGCTCTTTGGGCGTGGGACCAATCTCCAGACATATGCCCATTTTTGTGCCTGGCGCGGCACCAAGTGGGAAAGGGTGGTTTTGAGGCTGAAGGCAGCAGGAAAGCCTGCAGCCCCCAGGTGTGTGGGGCTACGCAAGCGGTTCCCAAAGAGCTTTAGAACAAGGCATAGTGTTCCCTGCTGGCTCTTTGGGCGTGGGACCAATCTCCAGACAGATGGCCATTTTTGTGCCTGGCGTGGCGCCAAGTGGGAAAGGGTGGTTTGAGGCTGAAGGCAACAAGAAAGTCTGCAGCCCCCAGGTCTGTGGGCTACGCAAGCGGTTGCCAAAGAGCTTTAGAACAAGGTATAGTGTTCCCTGCTGGCTCTTTGGGCGTGGGACCAATCTCCAGACATATGGCCATTTTTGGGCCTGGCGCGGCGCCAAGTGGGAAAGGGTGGTTTTGAGGCTGAAGGCAGCAGGAAAGCCTGCAGCCCCCAGGTCTGTGGGGCTACGCAAGCGGTTCCCAAAGAGCTTTAGAACAAGGCATAGTTTTCCCTGCTGGCTCTTTGGGCGTGGGACCAATCTCCAGGCAGATTGCCATTTTTGTGCCTGGCGAGGCGCCAAGTGGGAAAGGGTGGTTTTGAGGCTGAAGGCAGCAGGAAAGCCTGCAGCCCCCAGGTCTGTGGGGCTACGCAAGCGGTTCCCAAAGAGCTTGAGAACAAGGCATAGTGTTCCCTGCTGGCTCTTTGGGCGTGGGACCAATCTCCATACATATGGCCATTTTTGTGCCTGGCGAGGCGCCAAGTGGGAAAGGGTGGTTTTGAGGCTGAAGGCAGCAGGAAAGCCTGCAGCCCCCAGGTGTGTGGGGCTACGCAAGCGGTTCCCAAAGAGCTTTAGAACAAGGCATAGTGTTCCCTGCTGGCTCTTTGGGCGTGGGACCAATCTCCAGACATATGGCCATTTTTGTGCCTGGCGCGGCACCAAGTGGGAAAGGGTGGTTGTGAGGCTGAAGGCAGCAGGAAAGCCTGCAGCCCCCAGGTGTGTGGGGCTACGCAAGCGGTTCCCAAAGAGCTTTAGAACAAGGCATAGTGTTCCCTGCTGGCTCTTTGGGCGTGGGACCAATCTCCAGACATATGGCCATTTTTGTGCCTGGCGTGGCGCCAAGTGGGAAAGGGTGGTTTGAGGCTGAAGGCAACAAGAAAGTCTGCAGCCCCCAGGTCTGTGGGCTACGCAAGCGGTTGCCAAAGAGCTTTAGAACAAGGTATAGTGTTCCCTGCTGGCTCTTTGGGCGTGGGACCAATCTCCAGACATATGGCCATTTTTGGGCCTGGCACGGCGCCAAGTGGGAAAGGGTGGTTTTGAGGCTGAAGGCAGCAGGAAAGCCTGCAGCTCCCAGGTCTGTGGGGCTACGCAAGCAGTTCCCAAAGAGCTTTAGAACAAGGCATAGTGTTCCCTGCTGGCTGTTTGGGCGTGGGACCAATCTCCATACATATGGCCATTTTTGTGCCTGGCGCGGCACCAAGTGGGAAAGGGTGGTTTTGAGGCTGAAGGCAGCAGGAAAGCCTGCAGCCCCCAGGTGTGTGGGGCTACGCAAGCGGTTCCCAAAGAGCTTTAGAACAAGGCATAGTGTTCCCTGCTGGCTCTTTGGGCGTGGGACCAATCTCCAGACATATGGCCATTTTTGGGCCTGGCGTGGCGCCAAGTGGGAAAGGGTGGTTTGAGGCTGAAGGCAACAAGAAAGTCTGCAGCCCCCAGGTCTGTGGGGCTACGCAAGCGGTTGCCAAAGAGCTTTAGAACAAGGTATAGTGTTCCCTGCTGGCTCTTTGGGCGTGGGACCAATCTCCAGACGTATGGCCATTTTTGGGCCTGGCGCGGCGCCAAGTGGGAAAGGGTGGTTTTGAGGCTGAAGGCAGCAGGAAAGCCTGCAGCCCCCAGGTGTGTGGGGCTACGCAAGCGGTTCCCAAAGAGCTTTAGAACAAGGCATAGTTTTCCCTGCTGGCTCTTTGGGCGTGGGACCAATCTCCAGGCAGATGGCCATTTTTGTGCCTGGCGAGGCGCCAAGTGGGAAAGGGTGGTTTTGAGGCTGAAGGCAGCAGGAAAGCCTGCAGCCCCCAGGTGTGTGGGGCTACGCAAGCGGTTCCCAAAGAGCTTGAGAACAAGGCATAGTGTTCCCTGCTGGCTCTTTGGGCGTGGGACCAATCTCCAGACATATGGCCATTTTTGTGCCTGGCGAGGCGCCAAGTGGGAAAGGGTGGTTTTGAGGCTGAAGGCAGCAGGAAAGCCTGCAGCCCCCAGGTGTGTGGGGCTACGCAAGCGGTTCCCAAAGAGCTTGAGAACAAGGCATAGTGTTCCCTGCTGGCTGTTTGGGCGTGGGACCAATCTCCATACATATGGCCATTTTTGTGCCTGGCGCGGCACCAAGTGGGAAAGGGTGGTTTTGAGGCTGAAGGCAGCAGGAAAGCCTGCAGCCCCCAGGTCTGTGGGGCTACGCAAGCGGTTCCCAAAGAGCTTTAGAACAAGGCATAGTGTTCCCTGCTGGCTCTTTGGGCGTGGGACCAATCTCCAGACATATGGCCATTTTTGTGCCTGGCGTGGCGCCAAGTGGGAAAGGGTGGTTTGAGGCTGAAGGCAACAAGAAAGTCTGCAGCCCCCAGGTCTGTGGGCTACGCAAGCGGTTGCCAAAGAGCTTTAGAACAAGGTATAGTGTTCCCTGCTGGCTCTTTGGGCGTGGGACCAGTCTCCAGACATATGGCCATTTTTGGGCCTGGCGCGGCGCCAAGTGGGAAAGGGTGGTTTTGAGGCTGAAGGCAGCAGGAAAGCCTGCAGCCCCCAGGTGTGTGGGGCTACGCAAGCGGTTCCCAAAGAGCTTTAGAACAAGGCATAGTGTTCCCTGCTGGCTCTTTGGGCGTGGGACCAATCTCCAGACATATGGCCATTTTTGTGCCTGGCGTGGCGCCAAGTGGGAAAGGGTGGTTTGAGGCTGAAGGCAACAAGAAAGTCTGCAGCCCCCAGGTCTGTGGGCTACGCAAGCGGTTGCCAAAGAGCTTTAGAACAAGGTATAGTGTTCCCTGCTGGCTCTTTGGGCGTGGGACCAATCTCCAGACATATGGCCATTTTTGGGCCTGGCGCGGCGCCAAGTGGGAAAGGGTGGTTTTGAGGCTGAAGGCAGCAGGAAAGCCTGCAGCCCCCAGGTGTGTGGGGCTACGCAAGCGGTTCCCAAAGAGCTTTAGAACAAGGCATAGTTTTCCCTGCTGGCTCTTTGGGCGTGGGACCAATCTCCAGGCAGATTGCCATTTTTGTGCCTGGCGAGGCGCCAAGTGGGAAAGGGTGGTTTTGAGGCTGAAGGCAGCAGGAAAGCCTGCAGCCCCCAGGTCTGTGGGGCTACGCAAGCGGTTCCCAAAGAGCTTGAGAACAAGGCATAGTGTTCCCTGCTGGCTCTTTGGGCGTGGGACCAATCTCCATACATATGGCCATTTTTGTGCCTGGCGAGGCGCCAAGTGGGAAAGGGTGGTTTTGAGGCTGAAGGCAGCAGGAAAGCCTGCAGCCCCCAGGTGTGTGGGGCTACGCAAGCGGTTCCCAAAGAGCTTGAGAACAAGGCATAGTGTTCCCTGCTGGCTCTTTGGGCGTGGGACCAATCTCCATACATATGGCCATTTTTGTGCCTGGCGCGGCACCAAGTGGGAAAGGGTGGTTTTGAGGCTGAAGGCAGCAGGAAAGCCTGCAGCCCCCAGGTCTGTGGGGCTACGCAAGCGGTTCCCAAAGAGCTTGAGAACAAGGCATAGTGTTCCCTGCTGGCTGTTTGGGCGTGGGACCAATCTCCAGACATATGGCCATTTTTGTGCCTGGCGTGGCGCCAAGTGGGAAAGGGTGGTTTGAGGCTGAAGGCAACAAGAAAGTCTGCAGCCCCCAGGTCTGTGGGCTACGCAAGCGGTTGCCAAAGAGCTTTAGAACAAGGTATAGTGTTCCCTGCTGGCTCTTTGGGCGTGGGACCAGTCTCCAGACATATGGCCATTTTTGGGCCTGGCGCGGCGCCAAGTGGGAAAGGGTGGTTTTGAGGCTGAAGGCAGCAGGAAAGCCTGCAGCCCCCAGGTGTGTGGGGCTACGCAAGCAGTTCCCAAAGAGCTTTAGAACAAGGCATAGTGTTCCCTGCTGGCTCTTTGGGCGTGGGACCAATCTCCAGACATATGGCCATTTTTGTGCCTGGCGCGGCACCAAGTGGGAAAGGGTGGTTTTGAGGCTGAAGGCAGCAGGAGAGCCTGCAGCCCCCAGGTGTGTGGGGCTACGCAAGCGGTTCCCAAAGAGCTTTAGAACAAGGCATAGTGTTCCCTGCTGGCTCTTTGGGCGTGGGACCAATCTCCAGACATATGGCCATTTTTGTGCCTGGCGTGGCGCCAAGTGGGAAAGGGTGGTTTGAGGCTGAAGGCAACAAGAAAGTCTGCAGCCCCCAGGTCTGTGGGCTACGCAAGCGGTTGCCAAAGAGCTTTAGAACAAGGTATAGTGTTCCCTGCTGGCTCTTTGGGCGTGGGACCAATCTCCAGGCAGATGGCCATTTTTGTGCCTGGCGAGGCGCCAAGTGGGAAAGGGTGGTTTTGAGGCTGAAGGCAGCAGGAGAGCCTGCAGCCCCCAGGTGTGTGGGGCTACGCAAGCGGTTCCCAAAGAGCTTTAGAACAAGGCATAGTGTTCCCTGCTGGCTCTTTGGGCGTGGGACCAATCTCCAGACATATGGCCATTTTTGTGCCTGGCGCGGCACCAAGTGGGAAAGGGTGGTTGTGAGGCTGAAGGCAGCAGGAAAGCCTGCAGCCCCCAGGTGTGTGGGGCTACGCAAGCGGTTCCCAAAGAGCTTTAGAACAAGGCATAGTGTTCCCTGCTGGCTCTTTGGGCGTGGGACCAATCTCCAGACATATGGCCATTTTTGTGCCTGGCGTGGCGCCAAGTGGGAAAGGGTGGTTTGAGGCTGAAGGCAACAAGAAAGTCTGCAGCCCCCAGGTCTGTGGGCTACGCAAGCGGTTGCCAAAGAGCTTTAGAACAAGGTATAGTGTTCCCTGCTGGCTCTTTGGGCGTGGGACCAATCTCCAGGCAGATGGCCATTTTTGTGCCTGGCGAGGCGCCAAGTGGGAAAGGGTGGTTTTGAGGCTGAAGGCAGCAGGAGAGCCTGCAGCCCCCAGGTGTGTGGGGCTACGCAAGCGGTTCCCAAAGAGCTTTAGAACAAGGCATAGTGTTCACTGCTGGCTCTTTGGGCGTGGGACCAATCTCCAGACAGATGGCCATTTTTGTGCCTGGCGAGGCGCCAAGTGGGAAAGGGTGGTTTTGAGGCTGAAGGCAGCAGGAAAGCCTGCAGCCCCCAGGTGTGTGGGGCTACGCAAGCGGTTCCCAAAGAGCTTGAGAACAAGGCATAGTGTTCCCTGCTGGCTCTTTGGGCGTGGGACCAATCTCCACACATATGGCATTTTACTGCCTGGCACGGCGCCAAGTGGGAAAGGGTGGTTTTGAGGCTGAAGGCAACAAGAAAGTCTGCAGCCCCCAGGTGTGTGGGGCTACGCAAGCGGTTCCCAAAGAGCTTTAGAACAAGGCATAGTGTTCCCTGCTGGCTCTTTGGGCGTGGGACCAATCTCCAGACATATGCCCATTTTTGTGCCTGGCGCAGCGCCAAGTGGGAAAGGGTGGTTTTGAGGCTGAAGGCAGCAGGAAAGCCTGCAGCCCCCAGGTGTGTGGGGCTACGCAAGCGGTTCCCAAAGAGCTTTAGAACAAGGCATAGTGTTCCCTGCTGGCTCTTTGGGCGTGGGACCAATCTCCAGACATATGGCCATTTTTGTGCCTGGCGTGGCGCCAAGTGGGAAAGGGTGGTTTGAGGCTGAAGGCAACAAGAAAGTCTGCAGCCCCCAGGTCTGTGGGCTACGCAAGCGGTTGCCAAAGAGCTTTAGAACAAGGTATAGTGTTCCCTGCTGGCTCTTTGGGCGTGGGACCAATCTCCAGACATATGGCCATTTTTGGGCCTGGCGCGGCGCCAAGTGGGAAAGGGTGGTTTTGAGGCTGAAGGCAGCAGGAAAGCCTGCAGCCCCCAGGTCTGTGGGGCTACGCAAGCGGTTCCCAAAGAGCTTTAGAACAAGGCATAGTTTTCCCTGCTGGCTCTTTGGGCGTGGGACCAATCTCCAGGCAGATTGCCATTTTTGTGCCTGGCGAGGCGCCAAGTGGGAAAGGGTGGTTTTGAGGCTGAAGGCAGCAGGAAAGCCTGCAGCCCCCAGGTCTGTGGGGCTACGCAAGCGGTTCCCAAAGAGCTTGAGAACAAGGCATAGTGTTCCCTGCTGGCTCTTTGGGCGTGGGACCAATCTCCATACATATGGCCATTTTTGTGCCTGGCGAGGCGCCAAGTGGGAAAGGGTGGTTTTGAGGCTGAAGGCAGCAGGAAAGCCTGCAGCCCCCAGGTGTGTGGGGCTACGCAAGCGGTTCCCAAAGAGCTTGAGAACAAGGCATAGTGTTCCCTGCTGGCTCTTTGGGCGTGGGACCAATCTCCATACATATGGCCGTTTTTGTGCCTGGCGCGGCACCAAGTGGGAAAGGGTGGTTTTGAGGCTGAAGGCAGCAGGAAAGCCTGCAGCCCCCAGGTCTGTGGGGCTACGCAAGCGGTTCCCAAAGAGCTTTAGAACAAGGCATAGTGTTCCCTGCTGGCTCTTTGGGCGTGGGACCAATCTCCAGACATATGGCCATTTTTGTGCCTGGCGTGGCGCCAAGTGGGAAAGGGTGGTTTGAGGCTGAAGGCAACAAGAAAGTCTGCAGCCCCCAGGTGTGTGGGGCTACGCAAGCGGTTGCCAAAGAGCTTTAGAACAAGGTATAGTGTTCCCTGCTGGCTCTTTGGGCGTGGGACCAGTCTCCAGACATATGGCCATTTTTGGGCCTGGCGCGGCGCCAAGTGGGAAAGGGTGGTTTTGAGGCTGAAGGCAGCAGGAAAGCCTGCAGCCCCCAGGTGTGTGGGGCTACGCAAGCAGTTCCCAAAGAGCTTTAGAACAAGGCATAGTGTTCCCTGCTGGCTCTTTGGGCGTGGGACCAATCTCCAGACATATGGCCATTTTTGTGCCTGGCGCGGCACCAAGTGGGAAAGGGTGGTTGTGAGGCTGAAGGCAGCAGGAAAGCCTGCAGCCCCCAGGTGTGTGGGGCTACGCAAGCGGTTCCCAAAGAGCTTTAGAACAAGGCATAGTGTTCCCTGCTGGCTCTTTGGGCGTGGGACCAATCTCCAGACATATGGCCATTTTTGTGCCTGGCGTGGCGCCAAGTGGGAAAGGGTGGTTTGAGGCTGAAGGCAACAAGAAAGTCTGCAGCCCCCAGGTCTGTGGGCTACGCAAGCGGTTGCCAAAGAGCTTTAGAACAAGGTATAGTGTTCCCTGCTGGCTCTTTGGGCGTGGGACCAATCTCCAGACATATGGCCATTTTTGGGCCTGGCACGGCGCCAAGTGGGAAAGGGTGGTTTTGAGGCTGAAGGCAGCAGGAAAGCCTGCAGCCCCCAGGTGTGTGGGGCTACGCAAGCGGTTCCCAAAGAGCTTTAGAACAAGGCATAGTTTTCCCTGCTGGCTCTTTGGGCGTGGGACCAATCTCCAGGCAGATGGCCATTTTTGTGCCTGGCGCGGCGCCAAGTGGGAAAGGGTGGTTTTGAGGCTGAAGGCAGCAGGAGAGCCTGCAGCCCCCAGGTCTGTGGGGCTACGCAAGCGGTTCCCAAAGAGCTTTAGAACAAGGCATAGTGTTCCCTGCTGGCTCTTTGGGCGTGGGACCAATCTCCAGACAGATGGCCATTTTTGTGCCTGGCGAGGCGCCAAGTGGGAAAGGGTGGTTTTGAGGCTGAAGGCAGCAGGAAAGCCTGCAGCCCCCAGGTGTGTGGGGCTACGCAAGCGGTTCCCAAAGAGCTTGAGAACAAGGCATAGTGTTCCCTGCTGGCTCTTTGGGCGTGGGACCAATCTCCAGACATATGGCATTTTACTGCCTGGCACGGCGCCAAGTGGGAAAGGGTGGTTTTGAGGCTGAAGGCAACAAGAAAGTCTGCAGCCCCCAGGTGTGTGGGGCTACGCAAGCGGTTCCCAAAGAGCTTTAGAACAAGGCATAGTGTTCCCTGCTGGCTCTTTGGGCGTGGGACCAATCTCCAGACATATGGCCATTTTTGTGCCTGGCGCAGCGCCAAGTGGGAAAGGGTGGTTTTGAGGCTGAAGGCAGCAGGAAAGCCTGCAGGCCCCAGGTGTGTGGGGCTACGCAAGCGGTTCCCAAAGACCTTTAGAACCAGGCATAGTTTTCCCTGCTGGCTCTTTGGGCGTGGGACCAATCTCCAGACATATGGCCATTTTTGTGCCTGGCGCGGCGCCAAGTGGGAAAGGGTGGTTTTGAGGCTGAAGGCAGCAGGAAAGCCTGCAGCCCCCAGGTGTGTGGGGCTACGCAAGCGGTTCCCAAAGAGCTTTAGAACAAGGCATAGTTTTCCCTGCTGGCTCTTTGGGCGTGGGACAAATCTCCAGACAGATGGCCATTTTTGTGCCTGGCGTGGCGCCAAGTGGGAAAGGGTGGTTTGAGGCTGAAGGCAACAAGAAAGTCTGCAGCCCCCAGGTCTGTGGGCTACGCAAGCGGTTGCCAAAGAGCTTTAGAACAAGGTATAGTGTTCCCTGCTGGCTCTTTGGGCGTGGGACCAATCTCCAGACATATGGCCATTTTTGGGCCTGGCGCGGCGCCAAGTGGGAAAGGGTGGTTTTGAGGCTGAAGGCAGCAGGAAAGCCTGCAGCCCCCAGGTGTGTGGGGCTACGCAAGCGGTTCCCAAAGAGCTTTAGAACAAGGCATAGTTTTCCCTGCTGGCTCTTTGGGCGTGGGACCAATCTCCAGGCAGATGGCCATTTTTGTGCCTGGCGAGGCGCCAAGTGGGAAAGGGTGGTTTTGAGGCTGAAGGCAGCAGGAAAGCCTGCAGCCCCCAGGTCTGTGGGGCTACGCAAGCGGTTCCCAAAGAGCTTGAGAACAAGGCATAGTGTTCCCTGCTGGCTCTTTGGGCGTGGGACCAATCTCCATACATATGGCCATTTTTGTGCCTGGCGAGGCGCCAAGTGGGAAAGGGTGGTTTTGAGGCTGAAGGCAGCAGGAAAGCCTGCAGCCCCCAGGTGTGTGGGGCTACGCAAGCGGTTCCCAAAGAGCTTGAGAACAAGGCATAGTGTTCCCTGCTGGCTGTTTGGGTGTGGGACCAATCTCCATACATATGGCCATTTTTGTGCCTGGCGCGGCACCAAGTGGGAAAGGGTGGTTTTGAGGCTGAAGGCAGCAGGAAAGCCTGCAGCCCCCAGGTCTGTGGGGCTACGCAAGCGGTTCCCAAAGAGCTTTAGAACAAGGCATAGTGTTCCCTGCTGGCTCTTTGGGCGTGGGACCAATCTCCAGACATATGGCCATTTTTGTGCCTGGCGTGGCGCCAAGTGGGAAAGGGTGGTTTGAGGCTGAAGGCAACAAGAAAGTCTGCAGCCCCCAGGTCTGTGGGCTACGCAAGCGGTTGCCAAAGAGCTTTAGAACAAGGTATAGTGTTCCCTGCTGGCTCTTTGGGCGTGGGACCAATCTCCAGACATATGGCCATTTTTGGGCCTGGCGCGGCGCCAAGTGGGAAAGGGTGGTTTTGAGGCTGAAGGCAGCAGGAAAGCCTGCAGCCCCCAGGTGTGTGGGGCTACGCAAGCAGTTCCCAAAGAGCTTTAGAACAAGGCATAGTGTTCCCTGCTGGCTCTTTGGGCGTGGGACCAATCTCCAGACATATGGCCATTTTTGTGCCTGGCGCGGCACCAAGTGGGAAAGGGTGGTTGTGAGGCTGAAGGCAGCAGGAAAGCCTGCAGCCCCCAGGTGTGTGGGGCTACGCAAGCGGTTCCCAAAGAGCTTTAGAACAAGGCATAGTGTTCCCTGCTGGCTCTTTGGGCGTGGGACCAATCTCCAGACATATGGCCATTTTTGTGCCTGGCGCGGCGCCAAGTGGGAAAGGGTGGTTTTGAGGCTGAAGGCAGCAGGAAAGCCTGCAGCCCCCAGGTGTGTGGGGCTACGCAAGCGGTTCCCAAAGAGCTTGAGAACAAGGCATAGTGTTCCCTGCTGGCTCTTTGGGCGTGGGACCAATCTCCAGACAGATGGCCATTTTTGTGCCTGGCGAGGCGCCAAGTGGGAAAGGGTGGTTTTGAGGCTGAAGGCAGCAGGAAAGCCTGCAGCCCCCAGGTGTGTGGGGCTACGCAAGCGGTTCCCAAAGAGCTTGAGAACAAGGCATAGTGTTCCCTGCTGGCTCTTTGGGCGTGGGACCAATCTCCAGACATATGGCATTTTACTGCCTGGCACGGCGCCAAGTGGGAAAGGGTGGTTTTGAGGCTGAAGGCAACAAGAAAGTCTGCAGTCCCTAGGTCTGTGGGGCTACGCAAGCGGTTCCCAAAGAGCTTTAGAACAAGGCATAGTGTTCCCCGCTGGCTCTTTGGGCGTGGGACCAATCTCCAGACATATGGCCATTTTTGTGCCTGGCGCAGCGCCAAGTGGGAAAGGGTGGTTTTGAGGCTGAAGGCAGCAGGAAAGCCTGCAGGCCCCAGGTGTGTGGGGCTACGCAAGCGGTTCCCAAAGAGCTTTAGAACCAGGCATAGTTTTCCCTGCTGGCTCCTTGGGCGTGGGACCAATCTCCAGACATATGGCCATTTTTGTGCCTGGCGCGGCGCCAAGTGGGAAAGGGTGGTTTTGAGGCTGAAGGCAGCAGGAAAGCCTGCAGCCCCCAGGTGTGTGGGGCTACGCAAGCGGTTCCCAAAGAGCTTTAGAACAAGGCATAGTTTTCCCTGCTGGCTCTTTGGGCGTGGGACAAATCTCCAGACAGATGGCCATTTTTGGGCCTGGCGCGACGCCAATTGGGAAAGGGTGGTTTTGAGGCTGAAGGCAACAAGAAAGTCTGCAGCCCCCAGGTCTGTGGGCTACGCAAGCGGTTGCCAAAGAGCTTTAGAACAAGGTATAGTGTTCCCTGCTGGCTCTTTGGGCGTGGGACCAGTCTCCAGACATATGGCCATTTTTCTGCCCCCAACGACGCCAAGTGGGAAAGGGTGGTTTTGAGGCTGAAGGCAGCAGGAAAGCCTGCAGCCCCCAGGTCTGTGAGGCTACGCAAGCAGTTCCCAAAGAGCTTTGGAACAAGGCATAGTGTTCCCTGCTGACTCTTTGGGCGTGGGACCAATCTCCAGACATATGGCCATTTTTGTGCCTGGCGCGGCGCCAAGTGGGAAAGGGTGGTTTTGAGGCTGAAGGCAGCAGGAAAGCCTGCAGCCCCCAGGTGTGTGGGGCTACGCAAGCGGTTGCCAAAGAGCTTTAGAACAAGGCATAGTGTTCCCTGCTGGCTGTTTGGGCGTGGGACCAATCTCCATACATATGGCCATTTTTGTGCCTGGCGCGGCACCAAGTGGGAAAGGGTGGTTTTGAGGCTGAAGGCAGCAGGAAAGCTTGCAGCCCCCAGGTGTGTGGGGCTACGCAAGCGGTTCCCAAAGAGCTTTAGAACAAGGCATAGTTTTCCCTGCTGGCTCTTTGGGCGTGGGACCAATCTCCAGACAGATGGCCATCTTTGTGCCTGGCGAGGCGCCAAGTGGGAAAGGGTGGTTTTGAGGCTGAAGGCAGCAGGAGAGCCTGCAGCCCCCAGGTGTGTGGGGCTACGCAAGCGGTTCCCAAAGAGCTTTAGAACCAGGCATAGTTTTCCCTGCTGGCTCTTTGGGCGTGGGACCAATCTCCAGGCAGATGGCCATTTTTGTGCCTGGCGCGGCGCCAAGTGGGAAAGGGTGGTTTTGAGGCTGAAGGCAGCAGGAAAGCCTGCAGGCCCCAGGTGTGTGGGGCTCCGCAAGCGGTTCCCAAAGAGCTTTAGAACCAGGCATAGTTTTCCCTGCTGGCTCCTTGGGCGTGGGACCAATCTCCAGACATATGGCCATTTTTGTGCCTGGCGTGGCGCCAAGTGGGAAAGGGTGGTTTTGAGGCTGAAGGCAGCAGGAAAGCCTGCAGCCCCCAGGTCTGTGGGGCTACGCAAGCGGTTGCCAAAGAGCTTGAGAACAAGGCATAGTGTTCCCTGCTGGCTGTTTGGGCGTGGGACCAATCTCCATACATATGGCCATTTTTGTGCCTGGCGCGGCACCAAGTGGGAAAGGGTGGTTTTGAGGCTGAAGGCAGCAGGAAAGCTTGCAGCCCCCAGGTCTGTGGGGCTACGCAAGCGGTTCCCAAAGAGCTTTAGAACAAGGCATAGTGTTCCCTGCTGGCTCTTTGGGCGTGGGACCAATCTCCAGACAGATGGCCATCTTTGTGCCTGGCGAGGCGCCAAGTGGGAAAGGGTGGTTTTGAGGCTGAAGGCAGCAGGAGAGCCTGCAGCCCCCAGGTCTGTGGGGCTACGCAAGCGGTTCCCAAAGACCTTTAGAACCAGGCATAGTTTTCCCTGCTGGCTCTTTGGGCGTGGGACCAATCTCCAGACATATGGCCATTTTTGTGCCTGGCGCGGCGCCAAGTGGGAAAGGGTGGTTTTGAGGCTGAAGGCAGCAGGAGAGCCTGCAGCCCCCAGGTCTGTGGGGCTACGCAAGCGGTTCCCAAAGAGCTTTAGAACAAGGCATAGTGTTCCCTGCTGGCTCTTTGGGTGTGGGACCAATCTCCAGACAGATGGCCATTTTTGTGCCTGACGCGGCGCCAAGTGGGAAAGGGTGGTTTTGAGGCTGAAGGCAGCAGGAAAGCCTGCAGCCCCCAGGTCTGTCTGGCTACGCAAGCGGTTGCCAAAGGGCTTTAGAACAAGGTATAGTGTTCCCTGCTGGCTCTTTGGGCGTGGGACCAGTCTCCAGACATATGGCCATTTTTGGGCCAGGGGCGGCGCCAAGTGGGAAAGGGTGGTTTTGAGGCTGAAGGCAGCAGGAAAGCCTGCAGCCCCCAGGTCTGTGGGGCTACGCAAGCGGTTCCCAAAGAGCTTTAGAACAAGGCATAGTTTTCCCTGCTGGCTCTTTGGGCGTTGGACCAATCTCGAGGCAGATGGCCATTTTTGTGCCTGGCGAGGCGCCAAGTGGGAAAGGGTGGTTTTGAGGCTGAAGGCAGCAGGAAAGCCTGCAGCCCCCAGGTGTGTGGGGCTACGCAAGCGGTTCCCAAAGACCTTTAGAACCAGGCATAGTTTTCCCTGCTGGCTCTTTGGGTGTGGGACCAATCTCCAGACATATGGCCATTTTTGTGCCTGGCGCGGCGCCAAGTGGGAAAGGGTGGTTTTGAGGCTGAAGGCAGCAGGAGAGCCTGCAGCCCCCAGGTGTGTGGGGCTACGCAAGCGGTTCCCAAAGAGCTTTAGAACAAGGCATAGTGTTCCCTGCTGGCTCTTTGGGCGTGGGACCAATCTCCAGACATATGGCCATTTTTGGGCCTGGTGCGGCGCCAAGTGGGAAAGGGTGGTTTTGAGGCTGAAGGCAGCAGGAGAGCCTGCAGCCCCCAGGTGTGTGGGGCTACGCAAGCGGTTCCCAAAGACCTTTAGAACCAGGCATAGTTTTCCCTGCTGGCTCTTTGGGCGTGGGACAAATCTCCAAACAGATGGCCATTTTTGTGCCTGGCGCGACGCCAAGTGGGAAAGGGTGGTTTTGAGGCTGAAGGCAGCAGGAAAGCTTGCAGCCCCCAGGTCTGTGGGGCTACGCAAGCGGTTCCCAAAGAGCTTTAGAACAAGGCATAGTTTTCCCTGCTGGCTCTTTGGGCGTGGGACCAATCTCCAGACAGATGGCCATTTTTGTGCCTGGCGAGGCGCCAAGTGGGAAAGGGTGGTTTTGAGGCTGAAGGCAGCAGGAGAGCCTGCAGCCCCCAGGTGTGTGGGGCTACGCAAGCGGTTCCCAAAGAGCTTTAGAACCAGGCATAGTTTTCCCTGCTGGCTCTTTGGGCGTGGGACCAATCTCCAGACATATGGCCATTTTTGTGCCTGGGGCGGCGCCAAGTGGGAAAGGGTGGTTTTGAGGCTAAAGGCAGCAGGAGAGCCTGCAGCCCCCAGGTCTGTGGGGCTACGCAAGCGGTTCCCAAAGAGCTTTAGAACAAGGCATAGTGTTCCCTGCTGGCTCTTTGGGCGTGGGACCAATCTCCAGACATATGCCCATTTTTGTGCCTGGCGCGGCGCCAAGTGGAAAGGGTGGTTTTGAGGCTAAAGGCAGCAGGAGAGCCTGCAGCCCCCAGGTCTGTGGGGCTACGCAAGCGGTTCCCAAAGAGCTTTAGAACAAGGCATAGTGTTCCCTGCTGGCTCTTTGGGCATGGGACCAATCTCCAGACATATGCCCATTTTTGTGCCTGGCGCGGCGCCAAGTGGGAAAGGGTGGTTTTGAGGCTGAAGGCAGCAGGAAAGCCTGCAGCCCCCAGGTGTGTGGGCTACGCAAGCGGTTCCCAAAGACCTTTAGAACCAGGCATAGTTTTCCCTGCTGGCTCTTTGGGCGTGGGACCAATCTCCAGACAGATGGCCATTTTTGTGCCTGGCGAGGCGCCAAGTGGGAAAGGGTGGTTTTGAGGCTGAAGGCAGCAGGAGAGCCTGCAGCCCCCAGGTGTGTGGGGCTACGCAAGCGGTTCCCAAAGACCTTTAGAACCAGGCATAGTTTTCCCTGCTGGCTCTTTGGGCGTGGGACAAATCTCCAAACAGATGGCCATTTTTGAGCCTGGCGTGACGCCAAGTGGGAAAGGGTGGTTTTGAGGCTGAAGGCAGCAGGAGAGCCTGCAGCCCCCAGGTGTGTGGGGCTACGCAAGCGGTTCCCAAAGAGCTTTAGAACAAGGCATAGTGTTCCCTGCTGGCTCTTTGGGCGTGGGACCAATCTCCAGACATATGGCCATTTTTGTGCCTGGCGTGGCGCCAAGTGGGAAAGGGTGGTTTGAGGCTGAAGGCAACAAGAAAATCTGCAGCCCCCAGGTGTGTGGGGCTACGCAAGCGGTTGCCAAAGAGCTTTAGAACAAGGTATAGTGTTCCCTGCTGGCTCTTTGGGCGTGGGACCAATCTCCAGACATATGGCCATTTTTGGGCCTGGCGCGGCGCCAAGTGGGAAAGGGTGGTTTTGAGGCTGAAGGCAGCAGGAAAGCCTGCAGCCCCCAGGTCTGTGGGGCTACGCAAGCGGTTCCCAAAGACCTTTAGAACAAGGCATAGTTTTCCCTGCTGGCTCTTTGGGCGTGGGACCAATCTCCAGGCAGATGGCCATTTTTGTGCCTGGCGCGGTGCCAAGTGGGAAAGGGTGGTTTTGAGGCTGAAGGCAGCAGGAAAGCCTGCAGCCCCCAGGTCTGTGGGGCTACGCAAGCGGTTCCCAAAGAGCTTTAGAACAAGGCATAGTGTTCCCTGCTGGCTCTTTGGGCGTGGGACCAATCTCCAGACAGATGGCCATTTTTGTGCCTGGCGAGGCGCCAAGTGGGAAAGGGTGGTTTTGAGGCTGAAGGCAGCAGGAAAGCCTGCATCCCCCAGGTGTGTGGGGCTACGCAAGCGGTTCCCAAAGAGCTTGAGAACAAGGCATAGTGTTCCCTGCTGGCTCTTTGGGCGTGGGACCAATCTCCACACATATGGCATTTTACTGCCTGGCACGGCGCCAAGTGGGAAAGGGTGGTTTTGAGGCTGAAGGCAACAAGAAAGTCTGCAGCCCCCAGGTGTGTGGGGCTACGCAAGCGGTTCCCAAAGAGCTTTAGAACAAGGCATAGTGTTCCCTGCTGGCTCTTTGGGCATGGGACCAATCTCCAGACATATGGCCATTTTTGTGCCTGGCGTGGCGCCAAGTGGGAAAGGGCGGTTTTGAGGCTGAAGGCAGCAGGAAAGCCTGCAGCCCCCAGGTCTGTGGGGCTACGCAAGCAGTTCCCAAAGAGCTTTAGAACAAGGCATAGTGTTCCCTGCTGGCTGTTTGGGCGTGGGACCAATCTCCATACATATGGCCATTTTTGGGCCTGGCGCGGCACCAAGTGGGAAAGGGTGGTTTTGAGGCTGAAGGCAGCAGGAAAGCTTGCAGCCCCCAGGTGTGTGGGGCTACGCAAGCGGTTCCCAAAGAGCTTTAGAACAAGGCATAGTGTTCCCTGCTGGCTCTTTTGGCATGGGACCAATCTCCAGACATATGGCCATTTTTGTGCCTGGCGTGGCGCCAAGTGGGAAAGGGTGGTTTTGAGGCTGAAGGCAGCAGGAAAGCCTGCAGCCCCCAGGTGTGTGGGGCTACGCAAGCGGTTCCCAAAGAGCTTGAGAACAAGGCATAGTTTTCCCTGCTGGCTCTTTGGGCGTGTGACCAATCTCCAGACATATGGCCATTTTTGTGCCTGGCGCGGCGCCAAGTGGGAAAGGGTGGTTTTGAGGCTGAAGGCAGCAGGAAAGCTTGCAGCCCCCAGGTGTGTGGGGCTACGCAAGCGGTTCCCAAAGAGCTTTGGAACAAGGCATAGTGTTCCCTGCTGACTCTTTGGGCGTGGGACCAATCCACAGACATATGGCCATTTTTGTGCCTGGCGTGGCGCCAAGTGGGAAAGGGTGGTTTGAGGCTGAAGGCAACAAGAAAGTCTGCAGCCCCAAGGTCTGTGGGCTACGCAAGCGGTTGCCAAAGAGCTTTAGAACAAGGTATAGTGTTCCCTGCTGGCTCTTTGGGCGTGGGACCAATCTCCAGACATATGGCCATTTTTGGGCCTGGCGCGGCGCCAAGTGGGAAAGGGTGGTTTTGAGGCTGAAGGCAGCAGGAAAGCCTGCAGCCCCCAGGTCTGTGGGGCTACGCAAGCGGTTCCCAAAGACCTTTAGAACAAGGCATAGTTTTCCCTGCTGGCTCTTTGGGCGTGGGACCAATCTCCAGGCAGATGGCCATTTTTGTGCCTGGCGTGGTGCCAAGTGGGAAAGGGTGGTTTTGAGGCTGAAGGCAGCAGGAAAGCCTGCAGCCCCCAGGTCTGTGGGGCTACGCAAGCGGTTCCCAAAGAGCTTTAGAACAAGGCATAGTGTTCCCTGCTGGCTGTTTGGGCGTGGGACCAATCTCCAGACAGATGGCCATTTTTGTGCCTGGCGAGGCGCCAAGTGGGAAAGGGTGGTTTTGAGGCTGAAGGCAGCAGGAAAGCCTGCATCCCCCAGGTGTGTGGGGCTACGCAAGCGGTTCCCAAAGAGCTTTAGAACAAGGCATAGTGTTCCCTGCTGGCTCTTTGGGCGTGGGACCAATCTCCACACATATGGCATTTTACTGCCTGGCACGGCGCCAAGTGGGAAAGGGTGGTTTTGAGGCTGAAGGCAACAAGAAAGCCTGCAGCCCCCAGGTCTGTGGGGCTACGCAAGCGGTTCCCAAAGAGCTTGAGAACAAGGCATAGTGTTCCCTGCTGGCTCTTTGGGCATGGGACCAATCTCCAGACATATGGCCATTTTTGTGCCTGGCGTGGCGCCAAGTGGGAAAGGGCGGTTTTGAGGCTGAAGGCAGCAGGAAAGCCTGCAGCCCCCAGGTCTGTGGGGCTACGCAAGCAGTTCCCAAAGAGCTTTAGAACAAGGCATAGTGTTCCCTGCTGACTCTTTGGGCGTGGGACCAATCCCCAGACATATGGCCATTTTTGTGCCTGGCGTGGCGCCAAGTGGGAAAGGGTGGTTTGAGGCTGAAGGCAACAAGAAAGTCTGCAGCCCCCAGGTCTGTGGGCTACGCAAGCGGTTGCCAAAGAGCTTTAGAACAAGGTATAGTGTTCCCTGCTGGCTCTTTGGGCGTGGGACCAATCTCCAGACATATGGCCATTTTTGTGCCTGGCGCGGCGCCAAGTGGGAAAGGGTGGTTTTGAGGCTGAAGGCAGCAGGAAAGCCTGCAGCCCCCAGGTGTGTGGGGCTACGCAAGCGGTTCCCAAAGAGCTTTAGAACAAGGCATAGTTTTCCCTGCTGGCTCTTTGGGCGTGGGACCAATCTCCAGGCAGATGGCCATTTTTGTGCCTGGCGAGGTGCCAAGTGGGAAAGGGTGGTTTTGAGGCTGAAGGCAGCAGGAAAGCCTGCAGCCCCCAGGTGTGTGGGGCTACGCAAGCGGTTCCCAAAGAGCTTGAGAACAAGGCATAGTGTTCCCTGCTGGCTCTTTGGGCGTGGGACCAATCTCCATACATATGGCCATTTTTGTGCCTGGCGAGGCGCCAAGTGGGAAAGGGTGGTTTTGAGGCTGAAGGCAGCAGGAAAGCCTGCAGCCCCCAGGTCTGTGGGGCTACGCAAGCGGTTCCCAAAGAGCTTGAGAACAAGGCATAGTGTTCCCTGCTGGCTCTTTGGGCGTGGGACCAATCTCCACACATATGGCATTTTACTGCCTGGCACGGCGCCAAGTGGGAAAGGGTGGTTTTGAGGCTGAAGGCAACAAGAAAGTCTGCAGCCCCCAGGTGTGTGGCGCTACGCAAGCGGTTCCCAAAGAGCTTTAGAACCAGGCATAGTGTTCCCTGCTGGCTCTTTGGGCATGGGACCAATCTCCAGACATATGGCCATTTTTGTGCCTGGCGTGGCGCCAAGTGGGAAAGGGCGGTTTTGAGGCTGAAGGCAGCAGGAAAGCCTGCAGCCCCCAGGTCTGTGGGGCTACGCAAGCAGTTCCCAAAGAGCTTTAGAACAAGGCATAGTGTTCCCTGCTGGCTGTTTGGGCGTGGGACCAATCTCCATACATATGGCCATTTTTGGGCCTGGCGCGGCACCAAGTGGGAAAGGGTGGTTTTGAGGCTGAAGGCAGCAGGAAAGCTTGCAGCCCCCAGGTGTGTGGGGCTACGCAAGCGGTTCCCAAAGAGCTTTAGAACAATGCATAGTGTTCCCTGCTGGCTCTTTTGGCATGGGACCAATCTCCAGACATATGGCCATTTTTGTGTCTGGCGTGGCGCCAAATGGGAAAGGGTGGTTTTGAGGCTGAAGGCAGCAGGAAAGCCTGCAGCCCCCAGGTGTGTGGGGCTACGCAAGCGGTTCCCAAAGAGCTTTAGAACAAGGCATAGTGTTCCCTGCTGGCTCTTTGGGCATGGGACCAATCTCCAGACGTATGGCCATTTTTGTGCCTGGCGTGGCGCCAAGTGGGAAAGGGCGGTTTTGAGGCTGAAGGCAGCAGGAAAGCCTGCAGACCCCAGGTGTGTGGGGCTACGCAAGCAGTTCCCAAAGAGCTTTAGAACAAGGCATAGTGTTCCCTGCTGGCTGTTTGGGCGTGGGACCAATCTCCAGACATATGGCCATTTTTGTGCCTGGCGTGGCGCCAAGTGGGAAAGGGTGGTTTTGAGGCTGAAGGCAGCAGGAAAGCCTGCAGCTCCCAGGTCTGTGGGGCTACGCAAGCAGTTCCCAAAGAGCTTTAGAACAAGGCATAGTGTTCCCTGCTGGCTCTTTGGGCGTGGGAACAATCTCCATACATATGGCCATTTTTGTGCCTGGCGCGGCACCAAGTGGGAAAGGGTGGTTTTGAGGCTGAAGGCAGCAGGAAAGCCTGCAGCCCCCAGGTGTGTGGGGCTACGCAAGCGTTTCCCAAAGAGCTTTAGAACAAGGCATAGTGTTCCCTGCTGGCTCTTTGGGCGTGGGACCAATCTCCAGACATATGGCCATTTTTGGGCCTGGCGTGGCGCCAAGTGGGAAAGGGTGGTTTGAGGCTGAAGGCAACAAGAAAGTCTGCAGCCCCCAGGTCTGTGGGGCTACGCAAGCGGTTCCCAAAGAGCTTTAGAACAAGGTATAGTGTTCCCTGCTGGCTCTTTGGGTGTGGGACCAATCTCCAGACATATGGCCATTTTTGGGCCTGGCGCGGCGCCAAGTGGGAAAGGGTGGTTTTGAGGCTGAAGGCAGCAGGAAAGCCTGCAGCCCCCAGGTGTGTGGGGCTACGCAAGCGGTTCCCAAAGAGCTTTAGAACAAGGCATAGTTTTCCCTGCTGGCTCTTTGGGCGTGGGACCAATCTCCAGGCAGATGGCCATTTTTGTGCCTGGCGAGGCGCCAAGTGGGAAAGGGTGGTTTTGAGGCTGAAGGCAGCAGGAAAGCCTGCAGCCCCCAGGTCTGTGGGGCTACGCAAGCGGTTCCCAAAGAGCTTGAGAACAAGGCATAGTGTTCCCTGCTGGCTCTTTGGGCGTGGGACCAATCTCCATACATATGGCCATTTTTGTGCCTGGCGAGGCGCCAAGTGGGAAAGGGTGGTTTTGAGGCTGAAGGCAGCAGGAAAGCCTGCAGCCCCCAGGTGTGTGGGGCTACGCAAGCGGTTCCCAAAGAGCTTGAGAACAAGGCATAGTGTTCCCTGCTGGCTGTTTGGGCGTGGGACCAATCTCCATACATATGGCCATTTTTGTGCCTGGCGCGGCACCAAGTGGGAAAGGGTGGTTTTGAGGCTGAAGGCAGCAGGAAAGCCTGCAGGCCCCAGGTGTGTGGGGCTACGCAAGCGGTTCCCAAAGAGCTTTAGAACAAGGCATAGTGTTCCCTGCTGGCTCTTTGGGCGTGGGACCAATCTCCAGACATATGGCCATTTTTGTGCCTGGCGTGGCGCCAAGTGGGAAAGGGTGGTTTGAGGCTGAAGGCAACAAGAAAGCCTGCAGCCCCCAGGTGTGTGGGGCTACGCAAGCGGTTCCCAAAGAGCTTTAGAACAAGGCATAGTGTTCCCTGCTGGCTCTTTGGGCATGGGACCAATCTCCAGACGTATGGCCATTTTTGTGCCTGGCGTGGCGCCAAGTGGGAAAGGGCGGTTTTGAGGCTGAAGGCAGCAGGAAAGCCTGCAGACCCCAGGTGTGTGGGGCTACGCAAGCAGTTCCCAAAGAGCTTTAGAACAAGGCATAGTGTTCCCTGCTGGCTGTTTGGGCGTGGGACCAATCTCCAGACATATGGCCATTTTTGTGCCTGGCGTGGCGCCAAGTGGGAAAGGGTGGTTTTGAGGCTGAAGGCAGCAGGAAAGCCTGCAGCTCCCAGGTCTGTGGGGCTACGCAAGCAGTTCCCAAAGAGCTTTAGAACAAGGCATAGTGTTCCCTGCTGGCTCTTTGGGCGTGGGAACAATCTCCATACATATGGCCATTTTTGTGCCTGGCGCGGCACCAAGTGGGAAAGGGTGGTTTTGAGGCTGAAGGCAGCAGGAAAGCCTGCAGCCCCCAGGTGTGTGGGGCTACGCAAGCGTTTCCCAAAGAGCTTTAGAACAAGGCATAGTGTTCCCTGCTGGCTCTTTGGGCGTGGGACCAATCTCCAGACATATGGCCATTTTTGGGCCTGGCGTGGCGCCAAGTGGGAAAGGGTGGTTTGAGGCTGAAGGCAACAAGAAAGTCTGCAGCCCCCAGGTCTGTGGGGCTACGCAAGCGGTTGCCAAAGAGCTTTAGAACAAGGTATAGTGTTCCCTGCTGGCTCTTTGGGTGTGGGACCAATCTCCAGACATATGGCCATTTTTGGGCCTGGCGCGGCGCCAAGTGGGAAAGGGTGGTTTTGAGGCTGAAGGCAGCAGGAAAGCCTGCAGCCCCCAGGTGTGTGGGGCTACGCAAGCGGTTCCCAAAGAGCTTTAGAACAAGGCATAGTTTTCCCTGCTGGCTCTTTGGGCGTGGGACCAATCTCCAGGCAGATGGCCATTTTTGTGCCTGGCGAGGCGCCAAGTGGGAAAGGGTGGTTTTGAGGCTGAAGGCAGCAGGAAAGCCTGCAGGCCCCAGGTCTGTGGGGCTACGCAAGCGGTTCCCAAAGAGCTTGAGAACAAGGCATAGTGTTCCCTGCTGGCTCTTTGGGCGTGGGACCAATCTCCATACATATGGCCATTTTTGTGCCTGGCGAGGCGCCAAGTGGGAAAGGGTGGTTTTGAGGCTGAAGGCAGCAGGAAAGCCTGCAGCCCCCAGGTGTGTGGGGCTACGCAAGCGGTTCCCAAAGAGCTTGAGAACAAGGCATAGTGTTCCCTGCTGGCTGTTTGGGCGTGGGACCAATCTCCATACATATGGCCATTTTTGTGCCTGGCGCGGCACCAAGTGGGAAAGGGTGGTTTTGAGGCTGAAGGCAGCAGGAAAGCCTGCAGGCCCCAGGTGTGTGGGGCTACGCAAGCGGTTCCCAAAGAGCTTTAGAACAAGGCATAGTGTTCCCTGCTGGCTCTTTGGGCGTGGGACCAATCTCCAGACATATGGCCATTTTTGTGCCTGGCGTGGCGCCAAGTGGGAAAGGGTGGTTTGAGGCTGAAGGCAACAAGAAAGTCTGCAGCCCCCAGGTCTGTGGGCTACGCAAGCGGTTCCCAAAGAGCTTTAGAACAAGGTATAGTGTTCCCTGCTGGCTCTTTGGGCGTGGGACCAGTCTCCAGACATATGGCCATTTTTGGGCCTGGCGCGGCGCCAAGTGGGAAAGGGTGGTTTTGAGGCTGAAGGCAGCAGGAAAGCCTGCAGCCCCCAGGTGTGTGGGGCTACGCAAGCAGTTCCCAAAGAGCTTTAGAACAAGGCATAGTGTTCCCTGCTGGCTCTTTGGGCGTGGGACCAATCTCCAGACATATGGCCATTTTTGTGCCTGGCGCGGCACCAAGTGGGAAAGGGTGGTTTTGAGGCTGAAGGCAGCAGGAAAGCCTGCAGCCCGCAGGTGTGTGGGGCTACGCAAGCGGTTCCCAAAGAGCTTTAGAACAAGGCATAGTGTTCCCTGCTGGCTCTTTGGGCGTGGGACCAATCTCCAGACATATGGCCATTTTTGTGCCTGGCGTGGCGCCAAGTGGGAAAGGGTGGTTTGAGGCTGAAGGCAACAAGAAAGTCTGCAGCCCCCAGGTGTGTGAGGCTACGCAAGCGGTTGCCAAAGAGCTTTAGAACAAGGTATAGTGTTCCCTGCTGGCTCTTTGGGCGTGGGACCAATCTCCAGACATATGGCCATTTTTGGGCCTGGCGCGGCGCCAAGTGGGAAAGGGTGGTTTTGAGGCTGAAGGCAGCAGGAAAGCCTGCAGCCCCCAGGTGTGTGGGGCTACGCAAGCGGTTCCCAAAGAGCTTGAAAACAAGGCATAGTTTTCCCTGCTGGCTCTTTGGGCGTGGGACCAATCTCCAGGCAGATGGCCATTTTTGTGCCTGGCGAGGCGCCAAGTGGGAAAGGGTGGTTTTGAGGCTGAAGGCAGCAGGAAAGCCTGCAGCCCCCAGGTCTGTGGGGCTACGCAAGCGGTTCCCAAAGAGCTTGAGAACAAGGCATAGTGTTCCCTGCTGGCTCTTTGGGCGTGGGACCAATCTCCATACATATGGCCATTTTTGTGCCTGGCGAGGCGCCAAGTGGGAAAGGGTGGTTTTGAGGCTGAAGGCAGCAGGAAAGCCTGCAGCCCCCAGGTGTGTGGGGCTACGCAAGCGGTTCCCAAAGAGCTTGAGAACAAGGCATAGTGTTCCCTGCTGGCTCTTTGGGCGTGGGACCAATCTCCATACATATGGCCATTTTTGTGCCTGGCGCGGCACCAAGTGGGAAAGGGTGGTTTTGAGGCTGAAGGCAGCAGGAAAGCCTGCAGCCCCCAGGTGTGTGGGGCTACGCAAGCGGTTCCCAAAGAGCTTTAGAACAAGGCATAGTGTTCCCTGCTGGCTCTTTGGGCATGGGACCAATCTCCAGACATATGGCCATTTTTGTGCCTGGCGTGGCGCCAAGTGGGAAAGGGTGGTTTGAGGCTGAAGGCAACAAGAAAGTCTGCAGCCCCCAGGTCTGTGGGCTACGCAAGCGGTTCCCAAAGAGCTTTAGAACAAGGTATAGTGTTCCCTGCTGGCTCTTTGGGCGTGGGACCTATCTCCAGACATATGGCCATTTTTGGGCCTGGCGCGGCGCCAAGTGGGAAAGGGTGGTTTTGAGGCAGAAGGCAGCAGGAAAGCCTGCAGCCCCCAGGTGTGTGGGGCTACGCAAGCGGTTCCCAAAGAGCTTTAGAACAAGGCATAGTTTTCCCTGCTGGCTCTTTGGGCGTGGGACCAATCTCCAGGCAGATGGCCATTTTTGTGCCTGGCGAGGCGCCAAGTGGGAAAGGGTGGTTTTGAGGCTGAAGGCAGCAGGAAAGCCTGCAGCCCCCAGGTCTGTGGGGCTACGCAAGCGGTTCCCAAAGAGCTTGAGAACAAGGCACAGTGTTCCCTGCTGGCTCTTTGGGCGTGGGACCAATCTCCATACATATGGCCATTTTTGTGCCTGGCGAGGCGCCAAGTGGGAAAGGGTGGTTTTGAGGCTGAAGGCAACAAGAAAGTCTGCAGCCCCCAGGTGTGTGGGGCTACGCAAGCGGTTCCCAAAGAGCTTTAGAACAAGGCATAGTGTTCCCTGCTGGCTCTTTGGGCATGGGACCATTCTCCAGACATATGGCCATTTTTGTGCCTGGCGTGGCGCCAAGTGGGAAAGGGTGGTTTGAGGCTGAAGGCAACAAGAAAGTCTGCAGCCCCCAGGTCTGTGGGCTACGCAAGCGGTTGCCAAAGAGCTTTAGAACAAGGTATAGTGTTCCCTGCTGGCTCTTTGGGCGTGGGACCAATCTCCAGACATATGGCCATTTTTGGGCCTGGCGCGGCGCCAAGTGGGAAAAGGTGGTTTTGAGGCTGAAGGCAGCAGGAAAGCCTGCAGCCCCCAGGTGTGTGGCGCTACGCAAGCGGTTCCCAAAGAGCTTTAGAACAAGGCATAGTTTTCCCTGCTGGCTCTTTGGGCGTGGGACCAATCTCCAGACATATGGCCATTTTTGTGCCTGGCGAGGCGCCAAGTGGGAAAGGGTGGTTTTGAGGCTGAAGGCAGCAGGAAAGCCTGCAGCCCCCAGGTGTGTGGGGCTACGCAAGCGGTTCCCAAAGAGCTTGAGAACAAGGCATAGTGTTCCCTGCTGGCTCTTTGGGCGTGGGACCAATCTCCATACATATGGCCATTTTTGTGCCTGGCGAGGCGCCAAGTGGGAAAGGGTGGTTTTGAGGCTGAAGGCAGCAGGAAAGCCTGCAGCCCCCAGGTGTGTGGGGCTACGCAAGCGGTTCCCAAAGAGCTTGAGAACAAGGCATAGTGTTCCCTGCTGGCTCTTTGGGCGTGGGACCAATCTCCACACATATGGCATTTTACTGCATGGCACGGCGCCAAGTGGGAAAGGGTGGTTTTGAGGCTGAAGGCAACAAGAAAGTCTGCAGCCCCCAGGTGTGTGGGGCTACGCAAGCGGTTCCCAAAGAGCTTTAGAACAAGGCATAGTGTTCCCTGCTGGCTCTTTGGGCATGGGACCAATCTCCAGACGTATGGCCATTTTTGTGCCTGGCGTGGCGCCAAGTGGGAAAGGGCGGTTTTGAGGCTGAAGGCAGCAGGAAAGCCTGCAGCCCCCAGGTCTGTGGGGCTACGCAAGCAGTTCCCAAAGAGCTTTAGAACAAGGCATAGTGTTCCCTGCTGGCTGTTTGGGCGTGGGACCAATCTCCATACATATGGCCATTTTGGGCCTGGCGCGGCACCAAGTGGGAAAGGGTGGTTTTGAGGCTGAAGGCAGCAGGAAAGCTTGCAGCCCCCAGGTGTGTGGGGCTACGCAAGCGGTTCCCAAAGAGCTTTAGAACAAGGCATAGTGTTCCCTGCTGGCTCTTTGGGCGTGGGACCAATCTCCAGACAGATGGCCATTTTTGTGCCTGGCGAGGCGCCAAGTGGGAAAGGGTGGTTTTGAGGCTGAAGGCAGCAGGAAAGCCTGCAGCCCCCAGGTGTGTGAGGCTACGCAAGCGGTTCCCAAAGAGCTTGAGAACAAGGCACAGTGTTCCCTGCTGGCTCTTTGGGCGTGGGACCAATCTCCACACATATGGCATTTTACTGCCTGGCGTGGCGCCAAGTGGGAAAGGGTGGTTTGAGGCTGAAGGCAACAAGAAAGTCTGCAGCCCCCAGGTCTGTGGGCTACGCAAGCGGTTGCCAAAGAGCTTTAGAACAAGGTATAGTGTTCCCTGCTGGCTCTTTGGGCGTGGGACCAGTCTCCAGACATATGGCCATTTTTGGGCCTGGCGCGGCGCCAAGTGGGAAAGGGTGGTTTTGAGGCTGAAGGCAGCAGGAAAGCCTGCAGCCCCCAGGTGTGTGGGGCTACGCAAGCAGTTCCCAAAGAGCTTTAGAACAAGGCATAGTGTTCCCTGCTGGCTCTTTGGGCGTGGGACCAATCTCCAGACATATGGCCATTTTTGTGCCTGGCGCGGCACCAAGTGGGAAAGGGTGGTTTTGAGGCTGAAGGCAGCAGGAAAGCCTGCAGCCCCCAGGTGTGTGGGGCTACGCAAGCGGTTCCCAAAGAGCTTTAGAACAAGGCATAGTGTTCCCTGCTGGCTCTTTGGGCGTGGGACCAATCTCCAGACATATGGCCATTTTTGTGCCTGGCGTGGCGCCAAGTGGGAAAGGGTGGTTTGAGGCTGAAGGCAACAAGAAAGTCTGCAGCCCCCAGGTCTGTGGGCTACGCAAGCGGTTGCCAAAGAGCTTTAGAACAAGGTATAGTGTTCCCTGCTGGCTCTTTGGGCGTGGGACCAATCTCCATACATATGGCCATTTTTGTGCCTGGCGCGGCACCAAGTGGGAAAGGGTGGTTTTGAGGCTGAAGGCAGCAGGAAAGCCTGCAGCCCCCAGGTGTGTGGGGCTACGCAAGCGGTTCCCAAAGAGCTTTAGAACAAGGCATAGTGTTCCCTGCTGGCTCTTTGGGCATGGGACCAATCTCCAGACATATGGCCATTTTTGTGCCTGGCGTGGCGCCAAGTGGGAAAGGGTGGTTTGAGGCTGAAGGCAACAAGAAAGTCTGCAGCCCCCAGGTCTGTGGGCTACGCAAGCGGTTGCCAAAGAGCTTTAGAACAAGGTATAGTGTTCCCTGCTGGCTCTTTGGGCGTGGGACCAATCTCCAGACATATGGCCATTTTTGGGCCTGGCGCGGCGCCAAGTGGGAAAGGGTGGTTTTGAGGCTGAAGGCAGCAGGAAAGCCTGTAGCCCCCAGGTGTGTGGGGCTACGCAAGCGGTTCCCAAAGAGCTTTAGAACAAGGCATAGTTTTCCCTGCTGGCTCTTTGGGCGTGGGACCAATCTCCAGGCAGATGGCCATTTTTGTGCCTGGCGAGGCGCCAAGTGGGAAAGGGTGGTTTTGAGGCTGAAGGCAGCAGGAAAGCCTGCAGCCCCCAGGTGTGTGGGGCTACGCAAGCGGTTCCCAAAGAGCTTGAGAACAAGGCATAGTGTTCCCTGCTGGCTCTTTGGGCGTGGGACCAATCTCCAGGCAGATGGCCATTTTTGTGCCTGGCGAGGCGCCAAGTGGGAAAGGGTGGTTTTGAGGCTGAAGGCAGCAGGAAAGCCTGCAGCCCCCAGGTGTGTGGGGCTACGCAAGCGGTTCCCAAAGAGCTTGAGAACAAGGCATAGTGTTCCCTGCTGGCTCTTTGGGCGTGGGACCAATCTCCACACATATGGCATTTTACTGCCTGGCACGGCGCCAAGTGGGAAAGGGTGGTTTTGAGGCTGAAGGCAACAAGAAAGTCTGCAGCCCCCAGGTGTGTGGGGCTACGCAAGCGGTTCCCAAAGAGCTTTAGAACAAGGCATAGTGTTCCCTGCTGGCTCTTTGGGCATGGGACCAATCTCCAGACATATGGCCATTTTTGTGCCTGGCGTGGCGCCAAGTGGGAAAGGGTGGTTTGAGGCTGAAGGCAACAAGAAAGTCTGCAGCCCCCAGGCCTGTGGGCTACGCAAGCGGTTGCCAAAGAGCTTTAGAACAAGGTATAGTGTTCCCTGCTGGCTCTTTGGGCGTGGGACCAATCTCCAGACATATGGCCATTTTTGGGCCTGGCGCGGCGCCAAGTGGGAAAGGGTGGTTTTGAGGCTGAAGGCAGCAGGAAAGCCTGCAGCCCCCAGGTCTGTGGGGCTACGCAAGCGGTTCCCAAAGAGCTTGAGAACAAGGCATAGTGTTCCCTGCTGGCTCTTTGGGCGTGGGACCAATCTCCACACATATGGCATTTTACTGCATGGCACGGCGCCAAGTGGGAAAGGGTGGTTTTGAGGCTGAAGGCAACAAGAAAGTCTGCAGCCCCCAGGTGTGTGGGGCTACGCAAGCGGTTCCCAAAGAGCTTTAGAACAAGGCATAGTGTTCCCTGCTGGCTCTTTGGGCATGGGACCAATCTCCAGACGTATGGCCATTTTTGTGCCTGGCGTGGCGCCAAGTGGGAAAGGGCGGTTTTGAGGCTGAAGGCAGCAGGAAAGCCTGCAGCCCCCAGGTCTGTGGGGCTACGCAAGCGGTTCCCAAAGAGCTTTAGAACAAGGTATAGTGTTCCCTGCTGGCTCTTTGGGCGTGGGACCAGTCTCCAGACATATGGCCATTTTTGGGCCTGGCGCGGCGCCAAGTGGGAAAGGGTGGTTTTGAGGCTGAAGGCAGCAGGAAAGCCTGCAGCCCCCAGGTGTGTGGGGCTACGCAAGCAGTTCCCAAAGAGCTTTAGAACAAGGCATAGTGTTCCCTGCTGGCTCTTTGGGCGTGGGACCAATCTCCAGACATATGGCCATTTTTGTGCCTGGCGCGGCACCAAGTGGGAAAGGGTGGTTTTGAGGCTGAAGGCAGCAGGAAAGCCTGCAGCCCCCAGGTGTGTGGGGCTACGCAAGCGGTTCCCAAAGAGCTTTAGAACAAGGCATAGTGTTCCCTGCTGGCTCTTTGGGCGTGGGACCAATCTCCAGACATATGGCCATTTTTGTGCCTGGCGTGGCGCCAAGTGGGAAAGGGTGGTTTGAGGCTGAAGGCAACAAGAAAGTCTGCAGCCCCCAGGTCTGTGGGCTACGCAAGCGGTTGCCAAAGAGCTTTAGAACAAGGTATAGTGTTCCCTGCTGGCTCTTTGGGCGTGGGACCAATCTCCATACATATGGCCATTTTTGTGCCTGGCGCGGCACCAAGTGGGAAAGGGTGGTTTTGAGGCTGAAGGCAGCAGGAAAGCCTGCAGCCCCCAGGTGTGTGGGGCTACGCAAGCGGTTCCCAAAGAGCTTTAGAACAAGGCATAGTGTTCCCTGCTGGCTCTTTGGGCATGGGACCAATCTCCAGACATATGGCCATTTTTGTGCCTGGCGTGGCGCCAAGTGGGAAAGGGTGGTTTGAGGCTGAAGGCAACAAGAAAGTCTGCAGCCCCCAGGTCTGTGGGCTACGCAAGCGGTTGCCAAAGAGCTTTAGAACAAGGTATAGTGTTCCCTGCTGGCTCTTTGGGCGTGGGACCAATCTCCAGACATATGGCCATTTTTGGGCCTGGCGCGGCGCCAAGTGGGAAAGGGTGGTTTTGAGGCTGAAGGCAGCAGGAAAGCCTGTAGCCCCCAGGTGTGTGGGGCTACGCAAGCGGTTCCCAAAGAGCTTTAGAACAAGGCATAGTTTTCCCTGCTGGCTCTTTGGGCGTGGGACCAATCTCCAGGCAGATGGCCATTTTTGTGCCTGGCGAGGCGCCAAGTGGGAAAGGGTGGTTTTGAGGCTGAAGGCAGCAGGAAAGCCTGCAGCCCCCAGGTGTGTGGGGCTACGCAAGCGGTTCCCAAAGAGCTTGAGAACAAGGCATAGTGTTCCCTGCTGGCTCTTTGGGCGTGGGACCAATCTCCAGGCAGATGGCCATTTTTGTGCCTGGCGAGGCGCCAAGTGGGAAAGGGTGGTTTTGAGGCTGAAGGCAGCAGGAAAGCCTGCAGCCCCCAGGTGTGTGGGGCTACGCAAGCGGTTCCCAAAGAGCTTGAGAACAAGGCATAGTGTTCCCTGCTGGCTCTTTGGGCGTGGGACCAATCTCCACACATATGGCATTTTACTGCCTGGCACGGCGCCAAGTGGGAAAGGGTGGTTTTGAGGCTGAAGGCAACAAGAAAGTCTGCAGCCCCCAGGTGTGTGGGGCTACGCAAGCGGTTCCCAAAGAGCTTTAGAACAAGGCATAGTGTTCCCTGCTGGCTCTTTGGGCATGGGACCAATCTCCAGACATATGGCCATTTTTGTGCCTGGCGTGGCGCCAAGTGGGAAAGGGTGGTTTGAGGCTGAAGGCAACAAGAAAGTCTGCAGCCCCCAGGTCTGTGGGCTACGCAAGCGGTTGCCAAAGAGCTTTAGAACAAGGTATAGTGTTCCCTGCTGGCTCTTTGGGCGTGGGACCAATCTCCAGACATATGGCCATTTTTGGGCCTGGCGCGGCGCCAAGTGGGAAAGGGTGGTTTTGAGGCTGAAGGCAGCAGGAAAGCCTGCAGCCCCCAGGTCTGTGGGGCTACGCAAGCGGTTCCCAAAGAGCTTGAGAACAAGGCATAGTGTTCCCTGCTGGCTCTTTGGGCGTGGGACCAATCTCCACACATATGGCATTTTACTGCATGGCACGGCGCCAAGTGGGAAAGGGTGGTTTTGAGGCTGAAGGCAACAAGAAAGTCTGCAGCCCCCAGGTGTGTGGGGCTACGCAAGCGGTTCCCAAAGAGCTTTAGAACAAGGCATAGTGTTCCCTGCTGGCTCTTTGGGCATGGGACCAATCTCCAGACGTATGGCCATTTTTGTGCCTGGCGTGGCGCCAAGTGGGAAAGGGCGGTTTTGAGGCTGAAGGCAGCAGGAAAGCCTGCAGCCCCCAGGTCTGTGGGGCTACGCAAGCAGTTCCCAAAGAGCTTTAGAACAAGGCATAGTGTTCCCTGCTGGCTGTTTGGGCGTGGGACCAATCTCCATACATATGGCCATTTTGGGCCTGGCGCGGCACCAAGTGGGAAAGGGTGGTTTTGAGGCTGAAGGCAGCAGGAAAGCCTGCAGCCCCCAGGTCTGAGGGGCTACGCAAGCGGTTCCCAAAGAGCTTTAGAACAAGGCATAGTGTTCCCTGCTGGCTCTTTGGGCGTTGGACCAATCTCCAGACAGATGGCCATTTTTGTGCCTGGCGAGGCGCCAAGTGGGAAAGGGTGGTTTTGAGGCTGAAGGCAGCAGGAAAGCCTGCAGCCCCCAGGTGTGTGAGGCTACGCAAGCGGTTCCCAAAGAGCTTGAGAACAAGGCACAGTGTTCCCTGCTGGCTCTTTGGGCGTGGGACCAATCTCCACACATATGGCATTTTACTGCCTGGCGAGGCGCCAAGTGGGTAAGGGTGGTTTTGAGGCTGAAGGCAACAAGAAAGTCTGCAGCCCCCAGGTGTGTGGGGCTACGCAAGTGGTTCCCAAAGAGCTTTAGAACAAGGCATAGTGTTCCCTGCTGGCTCTTTGGGCGTGGGACCAATCTCCAGACATATGGCCATTTTTGTGCCTGGCGTGGCGCCGAGTGGGAAAGGGCGGTTTTGAGGCTGAAGGCAGCAGGAAAGCCTGCAGCCCCCAGGTCTGTGGGGCTACGCAAGCAGTTCCCAAAGAGCTTTAGAACAAGGCATAGTGTTCCCTGCTGGCTCTTTGGGCGTGGGACCAATCTCCAGACATATGGCCATTTTTGTGCCTGGCGCGGCACCAAGTGGGAAAGGGTGGATTGAGGCTGAAGGCAGCAGGAAAGCTTGCAGCCCCCAGGTCTGTGGGGCTACGCAAGCGGTTCCCAAAGAGCTTTAGAACAAGGCATAGTGTTCCCTGCTGGCTCTTTGGGCGTGGGACCAATCTCCAGACATATGGCCATTTTTGTGCCTGGCGTGGCACCAATGGGAAAGGGTGGTTTGAGGCTGAAGGCAACAAGAAAGTCTGCAGCCCCCAGGTCTGTGGGCTACGCAAGCGGTTGCCAAAGAGCTTTAGAACAAGGTATAGTGTTCCCTGCTGGCTCTTTGGGCGTGGGACCAATCTCCAGACAGATGGCCATTTTTGTGCCTGGCGAGGCGCCAAGTGGGAAAGGGTGGTTTTGAGGCTGAAGGCAGCAGGAGAGCCTGCAGCCCCCAGGTGTGTGGGGCTACGCAAGCGGTTCCCAAAGACCTTTAGAACCAGGCAGAGTTTTCCCTGCTGGCTCTTTGGGTGTGGGACCAATCTCCAGACATATGGCCATTTTTGTGCCTGGCGCGGCGCCAAGTGGGAAAGGGTGGTTTTGAGGCTGAAGGCAGCAGGAAAGCCTGCAGCCCCCAGGTGTGTGGGGCTACGCAAGCGGTTCCCAAAGAGCTTGAGAACAAGGCATAGTGTTCCCTGCTGGCTCTTTGGGCGTGGGACCAATCTGCAGACATATGGCCATTTTTGTGCCTGGCGTGGCGCCAAGTGGGAAAGGGTGGTTTGAGGCTGAAGGCAACAAGAAAGTCTGCAGCCCCCAGGTGTGTGGGGCTACGCAAGCGGTTGCCAAAGAGCTTTAGAACAAGGTATAGTGTTCACTGCTGGCTCTTTTGGCGTGGGACCAATCTCCAGACAGATGGCCATTTTTGTGCCTGGCGAGGCGCCAAGTGGGAAAGGGTGGTTTTGAGGCTGAAGGCAGCAGGAGAGCCTGCAGCCCCCAGGTGTGTGGGGCTACGCAAGCGGTTCCCAAAGACCTTTAGAACAAGGCATAGTTTTCCCTGCTGGCTCTTTTGGTGTGGGACCAATCTCCAGACATATGGCCATTTTTGTGCCTGGCGCGGCGCCAAGTGGGAAAGGGTGGTTTTGAGGCTGAAGGCAGCAGGAAAGCCTGCAGCCCCCAGGTGTGTGGGGCTACGCAAGCGGTTCCCAAAGAGCTTTAGAACAAGGCATAGTTTTCCCTGCTGGCTCTTTGGGCGTGGGACCAATCTCCAGACAGATGGCCATTTTTGTGCCTGGCGAGGCGCCAAGTGGGAAAGGGTGGTTTTGAGGCTGAAGGCAGCAGGAAAGCCTGCAGCCCCCAGGTGTGTGAGGCTACGCAAGCGGTTCCCAAAGAGCTTGAGAACAAGGCATAGTGTTCCCTGCTGGCTCTTTGGGCGTGGGACCAATCTCCACACATATGGCATTTTACTGCCTGGCGAGGCGCCAAGTGGGTAAGGGTGGTTTTGAGGCTGAAGGCAACAAGAAAGTCTGCAGCCCCCAGGTGTGTGGGGCTACGCAAGTGGTTCTCAAAGAGCTTTAGAACAAGGCATAGTGTTCCCTGCTGGCTCCTTGGGCGTGGGACCAATCTCCAGACATATGGCCATTTTTGTGCCTGGCGTGGCGCCGAGTGGGAAAGGGCGGTTTTGAGGCTGAAGGCAGCAGGAAAGCTTGCAGCGCCCAGGTGTGTGGGGCTACGCAAGCGGTTCCCAAAGAGCTTTAGAACAAGGCATAGTGTTCCCTGCTGGCTCTTTGGGCGTGGGACCAATCTCCAGACAGATGGCCATTTTTGTGCCTGGCGAGGCGCCAAGTGGGAAAGGGTGGTTTTGAGGCTGAAGGCAGCAGGAAAGCCTGCAGCCCCCAGGTCTGTGGGGCTACGGAAGCGGTTCCCAAAGAGCTTTAGAACAAGGCATAGTGTTCCCTGCTGGCTCTTTGGGCGTGGGACCAATCTCCAGACATATGGCCATTTTTGTGCCTGGCGCGGCGCCAAGTGGGAAAGGGCGGTTTTGAGGCTGAAGGCAGCAGGAAAGCTTGCAGCGCCCAGGTGTGTGGGGCTACGCAAGCGGTTCCCAAAGAGTTGAGAACAAGGCATAGTGTTCCCTGCTGGCTCTTTGGGCGTGGGACCAATCTCCACACATATGGCATTTTACTGCCTGGCACGGTGCCAAGTGGGAAAGGGTGGTTTTGAGGCTGAAGGCAACAAGAAAGTCTGCAGCCCCCAGGTGTGTGGGGCTACGCAAGGGTTCCCAAAGAGCTTTAGAACAAGGCATAGTGTTCCCTGCTGGCTCTTTGGGCGTGGGACCAATCTCCAGACATATGGCCATTTTTGTGCCTGGCGTGGCGCCAAGTGGGAAAGGGCGGTTTTGAGGCTGAAGGCAGCAGGAAAGCCTGCAGTCCCCAGGTCTGTGGGGCTACGCAAGCAGTTCCCAAAGAGCTTTAGAACAAGGCATAGTGTTCCCTGCTGGCTGTTTGGGCGTGGGACCAATCTCCATACATATGGCCATTTTTGTGCCCTGCGCGGCGCCAAGTGGGAAAGGGTGGTTTTGAGGCTGAAGGCAGCAGGAAAGCCTGCAGCCCCCAGGTGTGTGGGGCTACGCAAGCGGTTCCCAAAGAGCTTTAGAACAAGGCATAGTGTTCCCTGCTGGCTCTTTGGGCGTGGGACCAATCTCCAGACATATGGCCATTTTTGTGCCTGGCGCAGCGCCAAGTGGGAAAGGGTGGTTTTGAGGCTGAAGGCAGCAGGAAAGCCTGCAGGCCCCAGGTGTGTGGGGCTACGCAAGCGGTTCCCAAAGAGCTTTAGAACAAGGCATAGTTTTCCCTGCTGGCTCTTTGGGCGTGGGACCAATCTCCAGACATATGGCCATTTTTCTGCCTCCAACGACGCCAAGTGGGAAAGGGTGGTTTTGAGGCTGAAGGCAGCAGGAAAGCCTGCAGCCCCCAGGTGTGTGAGGCTACGCAAGCGGTTCCCAAAGAGCTTGAGAACAAGGCATAGTGTTCCCTGCTGGCTCTTTGGGCGTGGGACCAATCTCCACACATATGGCATTTTACTGCCTGGCGAGGCGCCAAGTGGGTAAGGGTGGTTTTGAGGCTGAAGGCAACAAGAAAGTCTGCAGCCCCCAGGTGTGTGGGGCTACGCAAGCGGTTCCCAAAGAGCTTTAGAACAAGGCATAGTGTTCCCTGCTGGCTCTTTGGGCGTGGGACCAATCTCCAGACATATGGCCATTTTTGTGCCTGGTGTGGCGCCGAGTGGGAAAGGGCGGTTTTGAGGCTGAAGGCAGCAGGAAAGCCTGCAGCCCCCAGGTCTGTGGGGCTACGAAAGCAGTTCCCAAAGAGCTTTAGAACAAGGCATAGTGTTCCCTGCTGGCTGTTTGGGCGTGGGACCAATCTCCATACATATGGCCATTTTTGTGCCTGGCGCGGCACCAAGTGGGAAAGGGTGGTTTTGAGGCTGAAGGCAGCAGGGAAGCTTGCAGCCCCCAGGTCTGTGGGGCTACGCAAGCGGTTCCCAAAGAGCTTTAGAACAAGGCATAGTGTTCCCTGCTGGCTGTTTGGGCGTGGGACAAATCTCCAGACATATGGCCATTTTTGTGCCTGGCGTGGCGCCAATGGGAAAGGGTGGTTTGAGGCTGAAGGCAACAAGAAAGTCTGCAGCCCCCAGGTCTGTGGGCTACGCAAGCGGTTGCCAAAGAGCTTTAGAACAAGGTATAGTGTTCCCTGCTGGCTCTTTGGGCGTGGGACCAATCTCCAGACAGATGGCCATTTTTGTGCCTGGCGCGGCGCCAAGTGGGAAAGGGTGGTTTTGAGGCTGAAGGCAGCAGGAAAGCCTGCAGCCCCCAGGTCTGTGGGGCTACGCAAGCGGTTCCCAAAGAGCTTGAGAACAAGGCATAGTGTTCCCTGCTGGCTCTTTGGGCGTGGGACCAATCTCCAGACAGATGGCCATTTTTGTGCCTGGCGAGGCGCCAAGTGGGAAAGGGTGGTTTTGAGGCTGAAGGCAGCAGGAAAGCCTGCAGCCCCCAGGTGTGTGGGGCTACGCAAGCGGTTCCCAAAGAGCTTGAGAACAAGGCATAGTGTTCCCTGCTGGCTCTTTGGGCGTGGGACCAATCTCCACACATATGGCATTTTACTGCCTGGCACGGCGCCAAGTGGGAAAGGGTGGTTTTGAGGCTGAAGGCAACAAGAAAGTCTGCAGCCCCCAGGTGTGTGGGGCTACGCAAGCGGTTCCCAAAGAGCTTTAGAACAAGGCATAGTGTTCCCTGCTGGCTCTTTGGGCGTGGGACCAATCTCCACACATATGGCATTTTATTGCCTGGCGAGGCGCCAAGTGGGTAAGGGTGGTTTTGAGGCTGAAGGCAACAAGAAAGTCTGCAGCCCCCAGGTCTGTGGGGCTACGCAAGCAGTTCCCAAAGAGCTTTAGAACAAGGCATAGTGTTCCCTGCTGGCTGTTTGGGCGTGGGACCAATCTCCATACATATGGCCATTTTTGTGCCTGGCGCGGCGCCAAGTGGGAAAGGGTGGTTTTGAGGGTGAAGGCAGCAGGAAAGCCTGCAGCCCCCAGGTGTGTGGGGCTACGCAAGCGGTTCCCAAAGAGCTTTAGAACAAGGCATAGTGTTCCCTGCTGGCTCTTTGGGCGTGGGACCAATCTCCAGACATATGGCCATTTTTGTGCCTGGCGTGGCGCCAAGTGGGAAAGGGTGGTTTTGAGGCTGAAGGCAGCAGGAAAGCCTGCAGCCCCCAGGTGTGTGGGGCTACGCAAGCGGTTCCCAAAGAGCTTTAGAACAAGGCATAGTGTTCCCTGCTGGCTCTTTGGGCGTGGGACCAATCTCCACACATATGGCATTTTACTGCCTGGCACGGTGCCAAGTGGGAAAGGGTGGTTTTGAGGCTGAAGGCAACAAGAAAGTCTGCAGCCCCCAGGTCTGTGGGGCTACGCAAGCGGTTCCCAAAGAGCTTTAGAACAAGGCATAGTGTTCCCTGCTGGCTCTTTGGGCTTGGGACCAATCTCCAGACATATGGCCATTTTTGTGCCTGGCGTGGCGCCAAGTGGGAAAGGGCGGTTTTGAGGCTGAAGGCAGCAGGAAAGCCTGCAGCCCCCAGGTCTGTGGGGCTACGCAAGCAGTTCCCAAAGAGCTTTAGAACAAGGCATAGTGTTCCCTGCTGGCTGTTTGGGCGTGGGACCAATCTCCATACATATGGCCATTTTTGTGCCTGGCGCGTCACCAAGTGGGAAAGGGTGGTTTTGAGGCTGAAGGCAGCAGGAAAGCCTGCAGCCCCCAGGTGTGTGGGGCTACGCAAGCGGTTCCCAAAGAGCTTTAGAACAAGGCATAGTGTTCCCTGCTGGCTCTTTTGGCATGGGACCAATCTCCAGACATATGGCCATTTTTGTGCCTGGCGTGGCGCCAAGTGGGAAAGGGTGGTTTTGAGGCTGAAGGCAGCAGGAAAGCCTGCAGCCCCCAGGTGTGTGGGGCTACGCAAGCGGTTCCCAAAGAGCTTTAGAACAAGGCATAGTTTTCCCTGCTGGCTCTTTGGGCGTGGGACCAATCTCCAGGCAGATGGCCATTTTTGTGCCTGGCGAGGCGCCAAGTGGGAAAGGGTGGTTTTGAGGCTGAAGGCAGCAGGAAAGCCTGCAGCCCCCAGGTGTGTGGGGCTACGCAAGCGGTTCCCAAAGAGCTTGAGAACAAGGCATAGTGTTCCCTGCTTGCTCTTTGGGCATGGGACCAATCTCCAGACATATGGCCATTTTTGTGTCTGGCGCAGCGCCAAGTGGGAAAGGGTGGTTTTGAGGCTGAAGGCAGCAGGAAAGCCTGCAGGCCCCAGGTGTGTGGGGCTACGCAAGCGGTTCCCAAAGAGCTTTAGAACCAGGCATAGTTTTCCCTGCTGGCTCTTTGGGCGTGGGACCAATCTCCAGACATATGGCCATTTTTGTGCCTGGGGCGGCGCCAAGTGGGAAAGGGTGGTTTTGAGGCTGAAGGCAGCAGGAAAGCCTGCAGCCCCCAGGTGTGTGGGGCTACGCAAGCGGTTCCCAAAGAGCTTTAGAACAAGGCATAGTTTTCCCTGCTGGCTCTTTGGGCGTGGGACAAATCTCCAGACATATGGCCATTTTTGGGCCTGGCGCGACGCCAATTGGGAAAGGGTGGTTTTGAGGCTGAAGGCAACAAGAAAGTCTGCAGCCCCCAGGTCTGTGGGCTACGCAAGCGGTTGCCAAAGAGCTTTAGAACAAGGTATAGTGTTCCCTGCTGGCTCTTTGGGCGTGGGACCAGTCTCCAGACATATGGCCATTTTTCTGCCTCCAACGACGCCAAGTGGGAAAGGGTGGTTTTGAGGCTGAAGGCAGCAGGAAAGCCTGCAGCCCCCAGGTCTGTGAGGCTACGCAAGCGGTTCCCAAAGAGCTTTGGAACAAGGCATAGTGTTCCCTGCTGACTCTTTGGGCGTGGGACCAATCTCCATACATATGGCCATTTTTGTGCCTGGCGCGGCACCAAGTGGGAAAGGGTGGTTTTGAGGCTGAAGGCAGCAGGAAAGCTTGCAGCCCCCAGGTCTGTGGGGCTACGCAAGCGGTTCCCAAAGAGCTTTAGAACAAGGCATAGTGTTCCCTGCTGGCTCTTTGGGCGTGGGACCAATCTCCAGACATATGGCCATTTTTGTGCCTGGCGTGGCGCCAAGTGGGAAACGGCGGTTTTGAGGCTGAAGGCAGCAGGAAAGCCTGCAGCCCCCAGGTCTGTGGGGCTACGCAAGCAGTTCCCAAAGAGCTTTAGAACAAGGCATAGTGTTCCCTGCTGGCTGTTTGGGCGTGGGACCAATCTCCATACATATGGCCATTTTTGTGCCTGGCGCGGCGCCAAGTGGGAAAGGGTGGTTTTGAGGCTGAAGGCAGCAGGAAAGCCTGCAGCCCCCAGGTGTGTGGGGCTACGCAAGCGGTTCCCAAAGAGCTTTAGAACAAGGCATAGTTTTCCCTGCTGGCTCTTTGGGCGTGGGACAAATCTCCAGACTGATGGCCATTTTTGGGCCTGGCGCGACGCCAATTGGGAAAGTGTGGTTTTGAGGCTGAAGGCAACAAGAAAGTCTGCAGCCCCCAGGTCTGTCTGGCTACGCAAGCGGTTGCCAAAGAGCTTTAGAACAAGGTATAGTGTTCCCTGCTGGCTCTTTGGGCGTGGGACCAGTCTCCAGACATATGGCCATTTTTCTGCCTCCAACGACGCCAAGTGGGAAAGGGTGGTTTTGAGGCTGAAGGCAGCAGGAAAGCCTGCAGCCCCCAGGTCTGTGAGGCTACGCAAGCGGTTCCCAAAGAGCTTTGGAACAAGGCATAGTGTTCCCTGCTGACTCTTTGGGCGTGGGACCAATCTCTAGACATATGGCCATTTTTGTGCCTGGCGTGGCGCCAAGTGGAAAAGGGTGGTTTTGAGGCTGAAGGCAGCAGGAAAGCCTGCAGCCCCCAGGTGTGTGGGGCTACGCAAGCGGTTCCCAAAGACCTTTAGAACCAGGCATAGTTTTCCCTGCTGGCTCTTTGGGTGTGGGACCAATCTCCAGACATATGGCCATTTTTGTGCCTGGCGCGGCGCCAAGTGGGAAAGGGTGGTTTTGAGGCTGAAGGCAGCAGGAGAGCCTGCAGCCCCCAGGTCTGTGGGGCTACGCAAGCGGTTCCCAAAGAGCTTTAGAACAAGGCATAGTGTTCCCTGCTGGCTCTTTGGGTGTGGGACCAATCTCCAGAGAGATGGCCATTTTTGTGCCTGACGCGGCGCCAAGTGGGAAAGGGTGGTTTTGAGGCTGAAGGCAGCAGGAAAGCCTGCAGCCCCCAGGTCTGTCTGGCTACGCAAGCGGTTGCCAAAGAGCTTTAGAACAAGGCATAGTGTTCCCTGCTGGCTCTTTGGGCGTGGGACCAATCTCCAGACAGATGGCGATTTTTGTGCCTGGCGCGACGCCAAGTGGGAAAGGGTGGTTTTGAGGCTGAAGGCAACAAGAAAGTCTGCAGCCCCCAGGTCTGAGGGGCTACGCAAGCGGTTGCCAAAGAGCTTTAGAACAAGGTATAGTGTTCCCTGCTGGCTCTTTGGGCGTGGGACCAATCTCCAGACAGATGGCCATTTTTGGGCCAGGCGCGGCGCCAAGTGGGAAAGGGTGGTTTTGAGGCTGAAGGCAGCAGGAAAGCCTGCAGGCCCCAGGTGTGTGGGGCTACGCAAGCGGTTCCCAAAGAGCTTTAGAACAAGGCATAGTTTTCCCTGCTGGCTCTTTGGGCGTTGGACCAATCTCCAGACAGATGGCCATTTTTGTGCCTGGCGAGGTGCCAAGTGGGAAAGGGTGGTTTTGAGGGTGAAGGCAGCAGGAGAGCCTGCAGCCCCCAGGTCTGTGGGGCTACGCAAGCGGTTGCCAAAGAGCTTTAGAACAAGGCATAGTGTTCCCTGCTGGCTCTTTGGGCGTGGGACCAGTCTCCAGACATATGGCCATTTTTCTGCCTCCAACGACGCCAAGTGGGAAAGGGTGGTTTTGAGGCTGAAGGCAGCAGGAAAGCCTGCAGCCCCCAGGTGTGTGGGGCTACGCAAGCGGTTCCCAAAGAGCTTGAGAACAAGGCATAGTGTTCCCTGCTGGCTCTTTGGGCGTGGGACCAATCTCCACACATATGGCATTTTACTGCCTGGCGAGGCGCCAAGTGGGTAAGGGTGGTTTTGAGGCTGAAGGCAACAAGAAAGTCTGCAGCCCCCAGGTGTGTGGGGCTACGCAAGCAGTTCCCAAAGAGCTTTAGAACAAGGCATAGTGTTCCCTGCTGGCTCTTTGGGCGTGGGACCAATCTCCAGACATATGGCCATTTTTGTGCCTGGCGTGGCGCCGAGTGGGAAAGGGCGGTTTTGAGGCTGAAGGCAGCAGGAAAGCCTGCAGCCCCCAGGTCTGTGGGGCTACGAAAGCAGTTCCCAAAGAGCTTTAGAACAAGGCATAGTGTTCCCTGCTGGCTGTTTGGGCGTGGGACCAATCTCCATACATATGGCCATTTTTGTGCCTGGCGCGGCACCAAGTGGGAAAGGGTGGTTTTGAGGCTGAAGGCAGCAGGGAAGCTTGCAGCCCCCAGGTGTGTGGGGCTACGCAAGCGGTTCCCAAAGACCTTTAGAACAAGGCATAGTTTTCCCTGCTGGCTCTTTGGGTGTGGGACCAATCTCCAGACATATGGCCATTTTTGTGCCTGGCGCGGCGCCAAGTGGGAAAGGGTGGTTTTGAGGCTGAAGGCAGCAGGAAAGCCTGCAGCCCCCAGGTGTGTGGGGCTACGCAAGCGGTTCCCAAAGAGCTTGAGAACAAGGCATAGTGTTCCCTGCTTGCTCTTTGGGCATGGGACCAATCTCCACACATATGGCCATTTTTGTGTCTGGCGCAGCGCCAAGTGGGAAAGGGTGGTTTTGAGGCTGAAGGCAGCAGGAAAGCCTGCAGGCCCCAGGTGTGTGGGGCTACGCAAGCGGTTCCCAAAGAGCTTTAGAACCAGGCATAGTTTTCCCTGCTGGCTCTTTGGGCGTGGGACCAATCTCCAGACATATGGCCATTTTTGTGCCTGGGGCGGCGCCAAGTGGGAAAGGGTGGTTTTGAGGCTGAAGGCAGCAGGAAAGCCTGCAGCCCCCAGGTGTGTGGGGCTACGCAAGCGGTTCCCAAAGAGCTTTAGAACAAGGCATAGTGTTCCCTGCTGGCTCTTTGGGCGTGGGACAAATCTCCAGACTGATGGCCATTTTTGGGCCTGGCGCGACGCCAATTGGGAAAGGGTGGTTTTGAGGCTGAAGGCAACAAGAAAGTCTGCAGCCCCCAGGTCTGTGGGCTACGCAAGCGGTTGCCAAAGAGCTTTAGAACAAGGTATAGTGTTCCCTGCTGGCTCTTTGGGCGTGGGACCAGTCTCCAGACATATGGCCATTTTTCTGCCTCCAACGACGCCAAGTGGGAAAGGGTGGTTTTGAGGCTGAAGGCAGCAGGAAAGCCTGCAGCCCCCAGGTCTGTGAGGCTACGCAAGCGGTTCCCAAAGAGCTTTGGAACAAGGCATAGTGTTCCCTGCTGACTCTTTGGGCGTGGGACCAATCTCCAGACATATGGCCATTTTTTTGCCTGGCGTGGCGCCAAGTGGGAAAGGGTGGTTTTGAGGCTGAAGGCAGCAGGAAAGCCTGCAGCCCCCAGGTCTGTGGGGCTACGCAAGCGGTTGCCAAAGAGCTTTAGAACAAGGCATAGTGTTCCCTGCTGGCTCTTTGGGCGTGGGACAAATCTCCAGAGAGATGGCCATTTTTGTGCCTGGCGCGACGCCAAGTGGGAAAGGGTGGTTTTGAGGCTGAAGGCAACAAGAAAGTCTGCAGCCCCCAGGTGTGTGGGGCTACGCAAGCAGTTCCCAAAGAGCTTTAGAACAAGGCATAGTGTTCCCTGCTGGCTCTTTGGGCGTGGGACCAATCTCCAGACATATGGCCATTTTTGTGCCTGGCGTGGCGCCGAGTGGGAAAGGGCGGTTTTGAGGCTGAAGGCAGCAGGAAAGCCTGCAGCCCCCAGGTCTGTGGGGCTACGAAAGCAGTTCCCAAAGAGCTTTAGAACAAGGCATAGTGTTCCCTGCTGGCTGTTTGGGCGTGGGACCAATCTCCATACATATGGCCATTTTTGTGCCTGGCGCGGCACCAAGTGGGAAAGGGCGGTTTTGAGGCTGAAGGCAGCAGGGAAGCTTGCAGCCCCCAGGTGTGTGGGGCTACGCAAGCGGTTCCCAAAGACCTTTAGAACAAGGCATAGTTTTCCCTGCTGGCTCTTTGGGTGTGGGACCAATCTCCAGACATATGGCCATTTTTGTGCCTGGCGCGGCGCCAAGTGGGAAAGGGTGGTTTTGAGGCTGAAGGCAGCAGGAAAGCCTGCAGCCCCCAGGTGTGTGGGGCTACGCAAGCGGTTCCCAAAGAGCTTTAGAACAAGGCATAGTGTTCCCTGCTTGCTCTTTGGGCATGGGACCAATCTCCAGACATATGGCCATTTTTGTGTCTGGCGCAGCGCCAAGTGGGAAAGGGTGGTTTTGAGGCTGAAGGCAGCAGGAAAGCCTGCAGGCCCCAGGTGTGTGGGGCTACGCAAGCGGTTCCCAAAGAGCTTTAGAACCAGGCATAGTTTTCCCTGCTGGCTCTTTGGGCGTGGGACCAATCTCCAGACATATGGCCATTTTTGTGCCTGGGGCGGCGCCAAGTGGGAAAGGGTGGTTTTGAGGCTGAAGGCAGCAGGAAAGCCTGCAGCCCCCAGGTGTGTGGGGCTACGCAAGCGGTTCCCAAAGAGCTTTAGAACAAGGCATAGTTTTCCCTGCTGGCTCTTTGGGCGTGGGACAAATCTCCAGACTGATGGCCATTTTTGGGCCTGGCGCGACGCCAATTGGGAAAGGGTGGTTTTGAGGCTGAAGGCAACAAGAAAGTCTGCAGCCCCCAGGTCTGTGGGCTACGCAAGCGGTTGCCAAAGAGCTTTAGAACAAGGTATAGTGTTCCCTGCTGGCTCTTTGGGCGTGGGACCAGTCTCCAGACATATGGCCATTTTTCTGCCTCCAACGACGCCAAGTGGGAAAGGGTGGTTTTGAGGCTGAAGGCAGCAGGAAAGCCTGCAGCCCCCAGGTCTGTGAGGCTACGCAAGCGGTTCCCAAAGAGCTTTAGAACAAGGCATAGTGTTCCCTGCTGACTCTTTGGGCGTGGGACCAATCTCCAGACATATGGCCATTTTTGTGCCTGGCGTGGCGCCAAGTGGGAAAGGGTGGTTTTGAGGCTGAAGGCAGCAGGAAAGCCTGCAGCCCCCAGGTCTGTGGGGCTACGCAAGCGGTTGCCAAAGAGCTTTAGAACAAGGCATAGTGTTCCCTGCTGGCTCTTTGGGCGTGGGACAAATCTCCAGAGAGATGGCCATTTTTGTGCCTGGCGCGACGCCAAGTGGGAAAGGGTGGTTTTGAGGCTGAAGGCAACAAGAAAGTCTGCAGCCCCCAGGTCTGAGGGGCTACGCAAGCGGTTGCCAAAGAGCTTGAGAACAAGGCATAGTGTTCCCTGCTGGCTCTTTGGGCGTGGGACCAATCTCCAGACAGATGGCCATTTTTGGGCCAGGCGCGGCGCCAAGTGGGAAAGGGTGGTTTTGAGGCTGAAGGCAGCAGGAAAGCCTGCAGGCCCCAGGTGTGTGGGGCTACGCAAGCGGTTCCCAAAGAGCTTTAGAACAAGGCATAGTTTTCCCTGCTGGCTCTTTGGGCGTTGGACCAATCTCCAGACAGATGGCCATTTTTGTGCCTGGCGAGGTGCCAAGTGGGAAAGGGTGGTTTTGAGGCTGAAGGCAGCAGGAGAGCCTGCAGCCCCCAGGTGTGTGGGGCTACGCAAGCGGTTCCCAAAGAGCTTTAGAACAAGGCATAGTGTTCCCTGCTGGCTCTTTGGGCGTGGGACCAATCTCCAGACAGATGGCCATTTTTGTGCCTGGCGAGGCGCCAAGTGGGAAAGGGTGGTTTTGAGGCTGAAGGCAGCAGGAGAGCCTGCAGCCCCCAGGTGTGTGGGGCTACGCAAGCGGTTCCCAAAGACCTTTAGAACCAGGCATAGTTTTCCCTGCTGGCTCTTTGGGCGTGGGACAAATCTCCAAACAGATGGCCATTTTCGTGCCTGGCGCGACGCCAAGTGGGAAAGGGTGGTTTTGAGGCTGAAGGCAGCAGGAAAGCTTGCAGCCCCCAGGTCTGTGGGGCTACGCAAGCGGTTCCCAAAGAGCTTTAGAACAAGGCATAGTTTTCCCTGCTGGCTCTTTGGGCGTGGGACCAATCTCCAGACATATGGCCATTTTTGTGCCTGGCGTGGCGCCAAGTGGGAAAGGGTGGTTTTGAGGCTGAAGGCAGCAGGAAAGCCTGCAGCCCCCAGGTGTGTGGGGCTACGCAAGCGGTTCCCAAAGACCTTTAGAACAAGGCATAGTTTTCCCTGCTGGCTCTTTGGGTGTGGGACCAATCTCCAGGCAGATGGCCATTTTTGTGCCTGGCGAGGCGCCAAGTGGGAAAGGGTGGTTTTGAGGCTGAAGGCAGCAGGAAAGCCTGCAGCCCCCAGGTGTGTGGGGCTACGCAAGCGGTTCCCAAAGAGCTTGAGAACAAGGCATAGTGTTCCCTGCTTGCTCTTTGGGCATGGGACCAATCTCCAGACATATGGCCATTTTTGTGTCTGGCGCAGCGCCAAGTGGGAAAGGGTGGTTTTGAGGCTGAAGGCAGCAGGAAAGCCTGCAGGCCCCAGGTGTGTGGGGCTACGCAAGCGGTTCCCAAAGAGCTTTAGAACCAGGCATAGTTTTCCCTGCTGGCTCTTTGGGCGTGGGACCAATCTCCAGACATATGGCCATTTTTGTGCCTGGGGCGGCGCCAAGTGGGAAAGGGTGGTTTTGAGGCTGAAGGCAGCAGGAAAGCCTGCAGCCCCCAGGTGTGTGGGGCTACGCAAGCGGTTCCCAAAGAGCTTTAGAACAAGGCATAGTGTTCCCTGCTTGCTCTTTGGGCATGGGACCAATCTCCAGACATATGGCCATTTTTGTGTCTGGCGCAGCGCCAAGTGGGAAAGGGTGGTTTTGAGGCTGAAGGCAGCAGGAAAGCCTGCAGGCCCCAGGTGTGTGGGGCTACGCAAGCGGTTCCCAAAGAGCTTTAGAACCAGGCATAGTTTTCCCTGCTGGCTCTTTGGGCGTGGGACCAATCTCCAGACATATGGCCATTTTTGTGCCTGGGGCGGCGCCAAGTGGGAAAGGGTGGTTTTGAGGCTGAAGGCAGCAGGAAAGCCTGCAGCCCCCAGGTGTGTGGGGCTACGCAAGCGGTTCCCAAAGAGCTTTAGAACAAGGCATAGTTTTCCCTGCTGGCTCTTTGGGCGTGGGACAAATCTCCAGACTGATGGCCATTTTTGGGCCTGGCGCGACGCCAATTGGGAAAGGGTGGTTTTGAGGCTGAAGGCAACAAGAAAGTCTGCAGCCCCCAGGTCTGTGGGCTACGCAAGCGGTTGCCAAAGAGCTTTAGAACAAGGTATAGTGTTCCCTGCTGGCTCTTTGGGCGTGGGACCAGTCTCCAGACATATGGCCATTTTTCTGCCTCCAACGACGCCAAGTGGGAAAGGGTGGTTTTGAGGCTGAAGGCAGCAGGAAAGCCTGCAGCCCCCAGGTCTGTGAGGCTACGCAAGCGGTTCCCAAAGAGCTTTGGAACAAGGCATAGTGTTCCCTGCTGACTCTTTGGGCGTGGGACCAATCTCCAGACATATGGCGATTTTTGTGCCTGGCGTGGCGCCAAGTGGGAAAGGGTGGTTTTGAGGCTGAAGGCAGCAGGAAAGCCTGCAGCCCCCAGGTCTGTGGGGCTACGCAAGCGGTTGCCAAAGAGCTTTAGAACAAGGCATAGTGTTCCCTGCTGGCTCTTTGGGCGTGGGACAAATCTCCAGAGAGATGGCCATTTTTGTGCCTGGCGCGACGCCAAGTGGGAAAGGGTGGTTTTGAGGCTGAAGGCAACAAGAAAGTCTGCAGCCCCCAGGTCTGAGGGGCTACGCAAGCGGTTGCCAAAGAGCTTGAGAACAAGGCATAGTGTTCCCTGCTGGCTCTTTGGGCGTGGGACCAATCTCCAGACAGATGGCCATTTTTGGGCCAGGCGCGGCGCCAAGTGGGAAAGGGTGGTTTTGAGGCTGAAGGCAGCAGGAAAGCCTGCAGGCCCCAGGTGTGTGGGGCTACGCAAGCGGTTCCCAAAGAGCTTTAGAACAAGGCATAGTTTTCCCTGCTGGCTCTTTGGGCGTGGGACCAGTCTCCAGACATATGGCCATTTTTGTGCCTGGCGAGGTGCCAAGTGGGAAAGGGTGGTTTTGAGGCTGAAGGCAGCAGGAGAGCCTGCAGCCCCCAGGTGTGTGGGGCTACGCAAGCGGTTCCCAAAGAGCTTTAGAACAAGGCATAGTGTTCCCTGCTGGCTCTTTGGGCGTGGGACCAATCTCCAGACAGATGGCCATTTTTGTGCCTGGCGAGGCGCCAAGTGGGAAAGGGTGGTTTTGAGGCTGAAGGCAGCAGGAGAGCCTGCAGCCCCCAGGTGTGTGGGGCTACGCAAGCGGTTCCCAAAGACCTTTAGAACCAGGCATAGTTTTCCCTGCTGGCTCTTTGGGCGTGGGACAAATCTCCAAACAGATGGCCATTTTCGTGCCTGGCGCGACGCCAAGTGGGAAAGGGTGGTTTTGAGGCTGAAGGCAGCAGGAAAGCTTGCAGCCCCCAGGTCTGTGGGGCTACGCAAGCGGTTCCCAAAGAGCTTTAGAACAAGGCATAGTTTTCCCTGCTGGCTCTTTGGGCGTGGGACCAATCTCCAGACATATGGCCATTTTTGTGCCTGGCGTGGCGCCAAGTGGGAAAGGGTGGTTTTGAGGCTGAAGGCAGCAGGAAAGCCTGCAGCCCCCAGGTGTGTGGGGCTACGCAAGCGGTTCCCAAAGACCTTTAGAACAAGGCATAGTTTTCCCTGCTGGCTCTTTGGGTGTGGGACCAATCTCCAGGCAGATGGCCATTTTTGTGCCTGGCGAGGCGCCAAGTGGGAAAGGGTGGTTTTGAGGCTGAAGGCAGCAGGAAAGCCTGCAGCCCCCAGGTGTGTGGGGCTACGCAAGCGGTTCCCAAAGAGCTTGAGAACAAGGCATAGTGTTCCCTGCTTGCTCTTTGGGCATGGGACCAATCTCCAGACATATGGCCATTTTTGTGTCTGGCGCAGCGCCAAGTGGGAAAGGGTGGTTTTGAGGCTGAAGGCAGCAGGAAAGCCTGCAGGCCCCAGGTGTGTGGGGCTACGCAAGCGGTTCCCAAAGAGCTTTAGAACCAGGCATAGTTTTCCCTGCTGGCTCTTTGGGCGTGGGACCAATCTCCAGACATATGGCCATTTTTGTGCCTGGGGCGGCGCCAAGTGGGAAAGGGTGGTTTTGAGGCTGAAGGCAGCAGGAAAGCCTGCAGCCCCCAGGTGTGTGGGGCTACGCAAGCGGTTCCCAAAGAGCTTTAGAACAAGGCATAGTTTTCCCTGCTGGCTCTTTGGGCGTGGGACAAATCTCCAGACTGATGGCCATTTTTGGGCCTGGCGCGACGCCAATTGGGAAAGGGTGGTTTTGAGGCTGAAGGCAACAAGAAAGTCTGCAGCCCCCAGGTCTGTGGGCTACGCAAGCGGTTGCCAAAGAGCTTTAGAACAAGGTATAGTGTTCCCTGCTGGCTCTTTGGGCGTGGGACCAGTCTCCAGACATATGGCCATTTTTCTGCCTCCAACGACGCCAAGTGGGAAAGGGTGGTTTTGAGGCTGAAGGCAGCAGGAAAGCCTGCAGCCCCCAGGTCTGTGAGGCTACGCAAGCGGTTCCCAAAGAGCTTTGGAACAAGGCATAGTGTTCCCTGCTGACTCTTTGGGCGTGGGACCAATCTCCATACATATGGCCATTTTTGTGCCTGGCGCGGCACCAAGTGGGAAAGGGTGGTTTTGAGGCTGAAGGCAGCAGGAAAGCTTGCAGCCCCCAGGTCTGTGGGGCTACGCAAGCGGTTCCCAAAGAGCTTTAGAACAAGGCATAGTGTTCCCTGCTGGCTCTTTGGGCGTGGGACCAATCTCCAGACATATGGCCATTTTTGTGCCTGGCGTGGCGCCAAGTGGGAAACGGCGGTTTTGAGGCTGAAGGCAGCAGGAAAGCCTGCAGCCCCCAGGTCTGTGGGGCTACGCAAGCAGTTCCCAAAGAGCTTTAGAACAAGGCATAGTGTTCCCTGCTGGCTGTTTGGGCGTGGGACCAATCTCCATACATATGGCCATTTTTGTGCCTGGCGCGGCGCCAAGTGGGAAAGGGTGGTTTTGAGGCTGAAGGCAGCAGGAAAGCCTGCAGCCCCCAGGTGTGTGGGGCTACGCAAGCGGTTCCCAAAGAGCTTTAGAACAAGGCATAGTGTTCCCTGCTGGCTCTTTGGGCGTGGGACCAATCTCCAGACATATGGCCATTTTTGTGCCTGGCGTGGCGCCAAGTGGGAAAGGGTGGTTTTGAGGCTGAAGGCAGCAGGAAAGCCTGCAGCCCCCAGGTGTGTGGGGCTACGCAAGCGGTTCCCAAAGAGCTTTAGAACAAGGCATAGTGTTCCCTGCTGGCTCTTTGGGCGCGGGACCAATCTCCACACATATGGCATTTTACTGCCTGGCACAGCGCCAAGTGGGAAAGGGTGGTTTTGAGGCTGAAGGCAGCAGGAAAGCCTGCAGCCCCCAGGTGTGTGGGGCTACGCAAGCGGTTCCCAAAGAGCTTTAGAACAAGGCATAGTTTTCCCTGCTGGCTCTTTGGGCGTGGGACAAATCTCCAGACTGATGGCCATTTTTGGGCCTGGCGCGACGCCAATTGGGAAAGTGTGGTTTTGAGGCTGAAGGCAACAAGAAAGTCTGCAGCCCCCAGGTCTGTCTGGCTACGCAAGCGGTTGCCAAAGAGCTTTAGAACAAGGTATAGTGTTCCCTGCTGGCTCTTTGGGCGTGGGACCAGTCTCCAGACATATGGCCATTTTTCTGCCTCCAACGACGCCAAGTGGGAAAGGGTGGTTTTGAGGCTGAAGGCAGCAGGAAAGCCTGCAGCCCCCAGGTCTGTGAGGCTACGCAAGCGGTTCCCAAAGAGCTTTGGAACAAGGCATAGTGTTCCCTGCTGACTCTTTGGGCGTGGGACCAATCTCCAGACATATGGCCATTTTTGTGCCTGGCGTGGCGCCAAGTGGAAAAGGGTGGTTTTGAGGCTGAAGGCAGCAGGAAAGCCTGCAGCCCCCAGGTGTGTGGGGCTACGCAAGCGGTTCCCAAAGACCTTTAGAACCAGGCATAGTTTTCCCTGCTGGCTCTTTGGGTGTGGGACCAATCTCCAGACATATGGCCATTTTTGTGCCTGGCGCGGCGCCAAGTGGGAAAGGGTGGTTTTGAGGCTGAAGGCAGCAGGAGAGCCTGCAGCCCCCAGGTCTGTGGGGCTACGCAAGCGGTTCCCAAAGAGCTTTAGAACAAGGCATAGTGTTCCCTGCTGGCTCTTTGGGTGTGGGACCAATCTCCAGAGAGATGGCCATTTTTGTGCCTGACGCGGCGCCAAGTGGGAAAGGGTGGTTTTGAGGCTGAAGGCAGCAGGAAAGCCTGCAGCCCCCAGGTCTGTCTGGCTACGCAAGCGGTTGCCAAAGAGCTTTAGAACAAGGCATAGTGTTCCCTGCTGGCTCTTTGGGCGTGGGACCAATCTCCAGACAGATGGCGATTTTTGTGCCTGGCGCGACGCCAAGTGGGAAAGGGTGGTTTTGAGGCTGAAGGCAACAAGAAAGTCTGCAGCCCCCAGGTCTGAGGGGCTACGCAAGCGGTTGCCAAAGAGCTTTAGAACAAGGTATAGTGTTCCCTGCTGGCTCTTTGGGCGTGGGACCAATCTCCAGACAGATGGCCATTTTTGGGCCAGGCGCGGCGCCAAGTGGGAAAGGGTGGTTTTGAGGCTGAAGGCAGCAGGAAAGCCTGCAGGCCCCAGGTGTGTGGGGCTACGCAAGCGGTTCCCAAAGAGCTTTAGAACAAGGCATAGTTTTCCCTGCTGGCTCTTTGGGCGTTGGACCAATCTCCAGACAGATGGCCATTTTTGTGCCTGGCGAGGTGCCAAGTGGGAAAGGGTGGTTTTGAGGGTGAAGGCAGCAGGAGAGCCTGCAGCCCCCAGGTCTGTGGGGCTACGCAAGCGGTTGCCAAAGAGCTTTAGAACAAGGCATAGTGTTCCCTGCTGGCTCTTTGGGCGTGGGACCAGTCTCCAGACATATGGCCATTTTTCTGCCTCCAACGACGCCAAGTGGGAAAGGGTGGTTTTGAGGCTGAAGGCAGCAGGAAAGCCTGCAGCCCCCAGGTGTGTGGGGCTACGCAAGCGGTTCCCAAAGAGCTTGAGAACAAGGCATAGTGTTCCCTGCTGGCTCTTTGGGCGTGGGACCAATCTCCACACATATGGCATTTTACTGCCTGGCGAGGCGCCAAGTGGGTAAGGGTGGTTTTGAGGCTGAAGGCAACAAGAAAGTCTGCAGCCCCCAGGTGTGTGGGGCTACGCAAGCAGTTCCCAAAGAGCTTTAGAACAAGGCATAGTGTTCCCTGCTGGCTCTTTGGGCGTGGGACCAATCTCCAGACATATGGCCATTTTTGTGCCTGGCGTGGCGCCGAGTGGGAAAGGGCGGTTTTGAGGCTGAAGGCAGCAGGAAAGCCTGCAGCCCCCAGGTCTGTGGGGCTACGAAAGCAGTTCCCAAAGAGCTTTAGAACAAGGCATAGTGTTCCCTGCTGGCTGTTTGGGCGTGGGACCAATCTCCATACATATGGCCATTTTTGTGCCTGGCGCGGCACCAAGTGGGAAAGGGTGGTTTTGAGGCTGAAGGCAGCAGGGAAGCTTGCAGCCCCCAGGTGTGTGGGGCTACGCAAGCGGTTCCCAAAGAGCTTTAGAACAAGGCATAGTGTTCCCTGCTGGCTCCTTGGGTGTGGGACCAATCTCCAGACATATGGCCATTTTTGTGCCTGGCGCGGCGCCAAGTGGGAAAGGGTGGTTTTGAGGCTGAAGGCAGCAGGAAAGCCTGCAGCCCCCAGGTGTGTGGGGCTACGCAAGCGGTTCCCAAAGAGCTTTAGAACAAGGCATAGTGTTCCCTGCTTGCTCTTTGGGCATGGGACCAATCTCCAGACATATGGCCATTTTTGTGTCTGGCGCAGCGCCAAGTGGGAAAGGGTGGTTTTGAGGCTGAAGGCAGCAGGAAAGCCTGCAGGCCCCAGGTGTGTGGGGCTACGCAAGCGGTTCCCAAAGAGCTTTAGAACCAGGCATAGTTTTCCCTGCTGGCTCTTTGGGCGTGGGACCAATCTCCAGACATATGGCCATTTTTGTGCCTGGGGCGGCGCCAAGTGGGAAAGGGTGGTTTTGAGGCTGAAGGCAGCAGGAAAGCCTGCAGCCCCCAGGTGTGTGGGGCTACGCAAGCGGTTCCCAAAGAGCTTTAGAACAAGGCATAGTTTTCCCTGCTGGCTCTTTGGGCGTGGGACAAATCTCCAGACATATGGCCATTTTTGTGCCTGGCGTGGCGCCAAGTGGGAAAGGGTGGTTTTGAGGCTGAAGGCAGCAGGAAAGCCTGCAGCCCCCAGGTCTGTGGGGCTACGCAAGCGGTTGCCAAAGAGCTTTAGAACAAGGCATAGTGTTCCCTGCTGGCTCTTTGGGCGTGGGACAAATCTCCAGAGAGATGGCCATTTTTGTGCCTGGCGCGACGCCAAGTGGGAAAGGGTGGTTTTGAGGCTGAAGGCAACAAGAAAGTCTGCAGCCCCCAGGTCTGAGGGGCTACGCAAGCGGTTGCCAAAGAGCTTGAGAACAAGGCATAGTGTTCCCTGCTGGCTCTTTGGGCGTGGGACCAATCTCCAGACAGATGGCCATTTTTGGGCCAGGCGCGGCGCCAAGTGGGAAAGGGTGGTTTTGAGGCTGAAGGCAGCAGGAAAGCCTGCAGGCCCCAGGTGTGTGGGGCTACGCAAGCGGTTCCCAAAGAGCTTTAGAACAAGGCATAGTTTTCCCTGCTGGCTCTTTGGGCGTTGGACCAATCTCCAGACAGATGGCCATTTTTGTGCCTGGCGAGGTGCCAAGTGGGAAAGGGTGGTTTTGAGGGTGAAGGCAGCAGGAGAGCCTGCAGCCCCCAGGTCTGTGGGGCTACGCAAGCGGTTGCCAAAGAGCTTTAGAACAAGGCATAGTGTTCCCTGCTGGCTCTTTGGGCGTGGGACCAATCTCCAGACAGATGGCCATTTTTGTGCCTGGCACGGCGCCAAGTGGGAAAGGGTGGTTTTGAGGCTGAAGGCAGCAGGAGAGCCTGCAGCCCCCAGGTGTGTGGGGCTACGCAAGCGGTTCCCAAAGACCTTTAGAACCAGGCATAGTTTTCCCTGCTGGCTCTTTGGGCGTGGGACAAATCTCCAAACAGATGGCCATTTTCGTGCCTGGCGCGACGCCAAGTGGGAAAGGGTGGTTTTGAGGCTGAAGGCAGCAGGAAAGCTTGCAGCCCCCAGGTCTGTGGGGCTACGCAAGCGGTTCCCAAAGAGCTTTAGAACAAGGCATAGTTTTCCCTGCTGGCTCTTTGGGCGTGGGACCAATCTCCAGACATATGGCCATTTTTGTGCCTGGCGAGGCGCCAAGTGGGAAAGGGTGGTTTTGAGGCTGAAGGCAGCAGGAGAGCCTGCAGCCCCCAGGTGTGTGGGGCTACGCAAGCGGTTCCCAAAGACCTTTAGAACCAGGCATAGTTTTCCCTGCTGGCTCTTTGGGCGTGGGACCAATCTCCAGACATATGGCCATTTTTGTGCCTGGCGCGGCGCCAAGTGGGAAAGGGTGGTTTTGAGGCTGAAGGCAGCAGGAGAGCCTGCAGCCCCCAGGTGTGTGGGGCTACGCAAGCGGTTCCCAAAGAGCTTTAGAACAAGGCATAGTGTTCCCTGCTGGCTCTTTGGGCGTGGGACCAATCTCCAGACAGATGGCCATTTTTGTGCCTGGCGAGGCGCCAAGTGGGAAAGGGTGGTTTTGAGGCTGAAGGCAGCAGGAAAGCCTGCAGCCCCCAGGTCTGTGGGGCTACGCAAGCAGTTCCCAAAGAGCTTGAGAACAAGGCATAGTGTTCCCTGCTGGCTCTTTGGGCGTGGGACCAATCTCCAGACAGATGGCATTTTACTGCCTGGCACGGCGCCAAGTGGGAAAGGGTGGTTTTGAGGCTGAAGGCAACAAGAAAGCCTGCAGGCCCCAGGTGTGTGGGGCTACGCAAGCGGTTCCCAAAGAGCTTTAGAACAAGGCATAGTGTTCCCTGCTGGCTCTTTGGGCGTGGGACCAATCTCCAGACATATGGCCATTTTTGTGCCTGGCGTGGCGCCAAGTGGGAAAGGGCGGTTTTGAGGCTGAAGGCAGCAGGAAAGCCTGCAGCCCCCAGGTCTGTGGGGCTACGCAAGCAGTTCCCAAAGAGCTTTAGAACAAGGCATAGTGTTCCCTGCTGGCTGTTTGGGCGTGGGACCAATCTCCATACATATGGCCATTTTTGTGCCTGGCGCGGCGCCAAGTGGGAAAGGGTGGTTTTGAGGGTGAAGGCAGCAGGAAAGCCTGCAGCCCCCAGGTGTGTGGGGCTACGCAAGCGGTTCCCAAAGAGCTTTAGAACAAGGCATAGTGTTCCCTGCTGGCTCTTTGGGCGTGGGACCAATCTCCAGACATATGGCCATTTTTGTGCCTGGCGTGGCGCCAAGTGGGAAAGGGTGGTTTTGAGGCTGAAGGCAGCAGGAAAGCCTGCAGCCCCCAGGTGTGTGGGGCTACGCAAGCGGTTCCCAAAGAGCTTTAGAACAAGGCATAGTTTTCCCTGCTGGCTCTTTGGGCGTGGGACCAATCTCCAGACAGATGGCCATTTTTGTGCCTGGCGAGGCGCCAAGTGGGAAAGGGTGGTTTTGAGGCTGAAGGCAGCAGGAGAGCCTGCAGCCCCCAGGTGTGTGGGGCTACGCAAGCGGTTCCCAAAGACCTTTAGAACCAGGCATAGTTTTCCCTGCTGGCTCTTTGGGTGTGGGACCAATCTCCAGACATATGGCCATTTTTGTGCCTGGCGCGGCGCCAAGTGGGAAAGGGTGGTTTTGAGGCTGAAGGCAGCAGGAGAGCCTGCAGCCCCCAGGTCTGTGGGGCTACGCAAGCGGTTCCCAAAGAGCTTTAGAACAAGGCATAGTGTTCCCTGCTGGCTCTTTGGGTGTGGGACCAATCTCCAGACAGATGGCCATTTTTGTGCCTGACGCGGCGCCAAGTGGGAAAGGGTGGTTTTGAGGCTGAAGGCAGCAGGAAAGCCTGCAGCCCCCAGGTCTGTCTGGCTACGCAAGCAGTTGCTAAAGAGCTTTAGAACAAGGCATAGTGTTCCCTGCTGGCTCTTTGGGCGTGGGACAAATCTCCAGAGAGATGGCCATTTTTGTGCCTGGCGCGACGCCAAGTGGGAAAGGGTGGTTTTGAGGCTGAAGGCAACAAGAAAGTCTGCAGCCCCCAGGTCTGAGGGGCTACGCAAGCGGTTGCCAAAGAGCTTTAGAACAAGGTATAGTGTTCCCTGCTGGCTCTTTGGGCGTGGGACCAATCTCCAGACAGATGGCCATTTTTGGGCCAGGCGCGGCGCCAAGTGGGAAAGGGTGGTTTTGAGGCTGAAGGCAGCAGGAAAGCCTGCAGGCCCCAGGTGTGTGGGGCTACGCAAGCGGTTCCCAAAGAGCTTTAGAACAAGGCATAGTTTTCCCTGCTGGCTCTTTGGGCGTTGGACCAATCTCCAGACAGATGGCCATTTTTGTGCCTGGCGAGGTGCCAAGTGGGAAAGGGTGGTTTTGAGGCTGAAGGCAGCAGGAGAGCCTGCAGCCCCCAGGTGTGTGGGGCTACGCAAGCGGTTCCCAAAGAGCTTTAGAACAAGGCATAGTGTTCCCTGCTGGCTCTTTGGGCGTGGGACCAATCTCCAGACAGATGGCCATTTTTGTGCCTGGCGAGGCGCCAAGTGGGAAAGGGTGGTTTTGAGGCTGAAGGCAGCAGGAGAGCCTGCAGCCCCCAGGTGTGTGGGGCTACGCAAGCGGTTCCCAAAGACCTTTAGAACCAGGCATAGTTTTCCCTGCTGGCTCTTTGGGCGTGGGACAAATCTCCAAACAGATGGCCATTTTTGTGCCTGGCGCGACGCCAAGTGGGAAAGGGTGGTTTTGAGGCTGAAGGCAGCAGGAAAGCTTGCAGCCCCCAGGTCTGTGGGGCTACGCAAGCGGTTCCCAAAGAGCTTTAGAACAAGGCATAGTTTTCCCTGCTGGCTCTTTGGGCGTGGGACCAATCTCCAGACATATGGCCATTTTTGTGCCTGGCGAGGCGCCAAGTGGGAAAGGGTGGTTTTGAGGCTGAAGGCAGCAGGAGAGCCTGCAGCCCCCAGGTGTGTGGGGCTACGCAAGCGGTTGCCAAAGACCTTTAGAACCAGGCATAGTTTTCCCTGCTGGCTCTTTGGGCGTGGGACCAATCTCCAGACATATGGCCATTTTTGTGCCTGGCGCGGCGCCAAGTGGGAAAGGGTGGTTTTGAGGCTGAAGGCAGCAGGAGAGCCTGCAGCCCCCAGGTGTGTGGGGCTACGCAAGCGGTTCCCAAAGAGCTTGAGAACAAGGCATAGTGTTCCCTGCTGGCTCTTTGGGCGTGGGACCAATCTCCAGACAGATGGCCATTTTTGTGCCTGGCGAGGCGCCAAGTGGGAAAGGGTGGTTTTGAGGCTGAAGGCAGCAGGAAAGCCTGCAGCCCCCAGGTGTGTGGGGCTACGCAAGCAGTTCCCAAAGAGCTTGAGAACAAGGCATAGTTTTCCCTGCTGGCTCTTTGGGTGTGGGACCAATCTCCACACATATGGCATTTTACTGCCTGGCACGGCGCCAAGTGGGAAAGGGTGGTTTTGAGGCTGAAGGCAACAAGAAAGCCTGCAGGCCCCAGGTGTGTGGGGCTACGCAAGCGGTTCCCAAAGAGCTTTAGAACAAGGCATAGTGTTCCCTGCTGGCTGTTTGGGCGTGGGACCAATCTCCATACATATGGCCATTTTTGTGCCTGGCGCGGCGCCAAGTGGGAAAGGGTGGTTTTGAGGGTGAAGGCAGCAGGAAAGCCTGCAGCCCCCAGGTGTGTGGGGCTACGCAAGCGGTTCCCAAAGAGCTTTAGAACAAGGCATAGTGTTCCCTGCTGGCTCTTTGGGCGTGGGACCAATCTCCAGACATATGGCCATTTTTGTGCCTGGCGCGGCGCCAAGTGGGAAAGGGTGGTTTTGAGGCTGAAGGCAACAAGAAAGTCTGCAGCCCCCAGGTGTGTGGGGCTACGCAAGCGGTTCCCAAAGAGCTTTAGAACAAGGCATAGTTTTCCCTGCTGGCTCTTTGGGTGTGGGACCAATCTCCAGACATATGGCCATTTTTGTGCCTGGCGCGGCGCCAAGTGGGAAAGGGTGGTTTTGAGGCTGAAGGCAGCAGGAAAGCCTGCAGCCCCCAGGTGTGTGGGGCTACGCAAGCGGTTCCCAAAGAGCTTTAGAACAAGGCATAGTGTTCCCTGCTTGCTCTTTGGGCATGGGACCAATCTCCAGACATATGGCCATTTTTGTGTCTGGCGCAGCGCCAAGTGGGAAAGGGTGGTTTTGAGGCTGAAGGCAGCAGGAAAGCCTGCAGGCCCCAGGTGTGTGGGGCTACGCAAGCGGTTCCCAAAGAGCTTTAGAACCAGGCATAGTTTTCCCTGCTGGCTCTTTGGGCGTGGGACCAATCTCCAGACATATGGCCATTTTTGTGCCTGGGGCGGCGCCAAGTGGGAAAGGGTGGTTTTGAGGCTGAAGGCAGCAGGAAAGCCTGCAGCCCCCAGGTCTGTGGGGCTACGCAAGCGGTTCCCAAAGAGCTTTAGAACAAGGCATAGTTTTCCCTGCTGGCTCTTTGGGCGTGGGACAAATCTCCAGACTGATGGCCATTTTTGGGCCTGGCGCGACGCCAATTGGGAAAGGGTGGTTTTGAGGCTGAAGGCAACAAGAAAGTCTGCAGCCCCCAGGTCTGTGGGCTACGCAAGCGGTTGCCAAAGAGCTTTAGAACAAGGTATAGTGTTCCCTGCTGGCTCTTTGGGCGTGGGACCAGTCTCCAGACATATGGCCATTTTTCTGCCTCCAACGACGCCAAGTGGGAAAGGGTGGTTTTGAGGCTGAAGGCAGCAGGAAAGCCTGCAGCCCCCAGGTCTGTGAGGCTACGCAAGCGGTTCCCAAAGAGCTTTGGAACAAGGCATAGTGTTCCCTGCTGACTCTTTGGGCGTGGGACCAATCTCCAGACATATGGCCATTTTTGTGCCTGGCGTGGCGCCAAGTGGGAAAGGGTGGTTTTGAGGCTGAAGGCAGCAGGAAAGCCTGCAGCCCCCAGGTCTGTGGGGCTACGCAAGCGGTTGCCAAAGAGCTTTAGAACAAGGCATAGTGTTCCCTGCTGGCTGTTTGGGCGTGGGACCAATCTCCATACATATGGCCATTTTTGTGCCTGGCGCGGCACCAAGTGGGAAAGGGTGGTTTTGAGGCTGAAGGCAGCAGGAAAGCTTGCAGCCCCCAGGTCTGTGGGGCTACGCAAGCGGTTCCCAAAGAGCTTTAGAACAAGGCATAGTTTTCCCTGCTGGCTCTTTGGGCGTGGGACCAATCTCCAGACAGATGGCCATTTTTGTGCCTGGCGAGGCGCCAAGTGGGAAAGGGTGGTTTTGAGGCTGAAGGCAGCAGGAGAGCCTGCAGCCCCCAGGTGTGTGGGGCTACGCAAGCGGTTCCCAAAGACCTTTAGAACCAGGCATAGTTTTCCCTGCTGGCTCTTTGGGCGTGGGACCAATCTCCAGACATATGGCCATTTTTGTGCCTGGCGCGGCGCCAAGTGGGAAAGGGTGGTTTTGAGGCTGAAGGCAGCAGGAGAGCCTGCAGCCCCCAGGTGTGTGGGGCTACGCAAGCGGTTCCCAAAGAGCTTTAGAACAAGGCATAGTGTTCCCTGCTGGCTCTTTGGGCGTGGGACCAATCTCCAGAGAGATGGCCATTTTTGTGCCTGACGCGGCGCCAAGTGGGAAAGGGTGGTTTTGAGGCTGAAGGCAGCAGGAAAGCCTGCAGCCCCCAGGTCTGTCTGGCTACGCAAGCGGTTGCCAAAGAGCTTTAGAACAAGGTATAGTGTTCCCTGCTGGCTCTTTGGGCGTGGGACCAATCTCCAGACAGATGGCCATTTTTGGGCCAGGCGCGGCGCCAAGTGGGAAAGGGTGGTTTTGAGGCTGAAGGCAGCAGGAAAGCCTGCAGGCCCCAGGTGTGTGGGGCTACGCAAGCGGTTCCCAAAGAGCTTTAGAACAAGGCATAGTTTTCCCTGCTGGCTCTTTGGGCGTTGGACCAATCTCCAGACAGATGGCCATTTTTGTGCCTGGCGAGGTGCCAAGTGGGAAAGGGTGGTTTTGAGGCTGAAGGCAGCAGGAGAGCCTGCAGCCCCCAGGTGTGTGGGGCTACGCAAGCGGTTCCCAAAGAGCTTTAGAACCAGGCATAGTGTTCCCTGCTGGCTCTTTGGGCGTGGGACCAATCTCCAGACAGATGGCCATTTTTGTGCCTGGCGCGGCGCCAAGTGGGAAAGGGTGGTTTTGAGGCTGAAGGCAGCAGGAGAGCCTGCAGCCCCCAGGTCTGTGGGGCTACGCAAGCGGTTGCCAAAGAGCTTTAGAACAAGGCATAGTGTTCCCTGCTGGCTCTTTGGGCGTGGGACCAATCTCCAGACATATGGCCATTTTTGTGCCTGGCGTGGCGCCAAATGGGAAAGGGTGGTTTTGAGGCTGAAGGCAGCAGGAAAGCCTGCAGCCCCCAGGTGTGTGGGGCTACGCAAGCGGTTCCCAAAGACCTTTAGAACAAGGCATAGTTTTCCCTGCTGGCTCTTTGGTTGTGGGACCAATCTCCAGACATATGGCCATTTTTGTGCCTGGCGCGGCGCCAAGTGGGAAAGGGTGGTTTTGAGGCTGAAGGCAGCAGGAAAGCCTGCAGCCCCCAGGTGTGTGGGGCTACGCAAGCGGTTCCCAAAGAGCTTTAGAACAAGGCATAGTTTTCCCTGCTGGCTCTTTGGGCGTGGGACAAATCTCCAGACAGATGGCCATTTTTGGGCCTGGCGCGACGCCAAGTGGGGAAAGGGTGGTTTTGAGGCTGAAGGCAGCAGGAAAGCCTGCAGCCCCCAGGTCTGTGGGCTACGCAAGCGGTTGCCAAAGAGCTTTAGAACAAGGTATAGTGTTCCCTGCTGGCTCTTTGGGCGTGGGACCAGTCTCCAGACATATGGCCATTTTTCTGCCTCCAACGACGCCAAGTGGGAAAGGGTGGTTTTGAGGCTGAAGGCAGCAGGAAAGCCTGCAGCCCCCAGGTCTGTGAGGCTACGCAAGCAGTTCCCAAAGAGCTTTAGAACAAGGCATAGTGTTCCCTGCTGACTCTTTGGGCGTGGGACCAATCTCCAGACATATGGCCATTTTTGTGCCTGGCGTGGCGCCAAGTGGGAAAGGGTGGTTTTGAGGCTGAAGGCAGCAGGAAAGCCTGCAGCCCCCAGGTCTGTGGGGCTACGCAAGCGGTTGCCAAAGAGCTTTAGAACAAGGCATAGTGTTCCCTGCTGGCTGTTTGGGCGTGGGACCAATCTCCATACATATGGCCATTTTTGTGCCTGGCGCGGCACCAAGTGGGAAAGGGTGGTTTTGAGGCTGAAGGCAGCAGGAAAGCTTGCAGCCCCCAGGTCTGTGGGGCTACGCAAGCGGTTCCCAAAGACCTTTAGAACAAGGCATAGTTTTCCCTGCTGGCTCTTTGGGTGTGGGACCAATCTCCAGACATATGGCCATTTTTGTGCCTGGCGCGGCGCCAAGTGGGAAAGGGTGGTTTTGAGGCTGAAGGCAGCAGGAAAGCCTGCAGCCCCCAGGTGTGTGGGGCTACGCAAGCGGTTCCCAAAGAGCTTTAGAACAAGGCATAGTTTTCCCTGCTGGCTCTTTGGGCGTGGGACAAATCTCCAGACAGATGGCCATTTTTGGGCCTGGCGCGACGCCAAGTGGGAAAGGGTGGTTTTGAGGCTGAAGGCAGCAGGAAAGCCTGCAGCCCCCAGGTCTGTGGGCTACGCAAGCGGTTGCCAAAGAGCTTTAGAACAAGGTATAGTGTTCCCTGCTGGCTCTTTGGGCGTGGGACCAGTCTCCAGACATATGGCCATTTTTCTGCCTCCAACGACGCCAAGTGGGAAAGGGTGGTTTTGAGGCTGAAGGCAGCAGGAAAGCCTGCAGCCCCCAGGTCTGTGAGGCTACGCAAGCAGTTCCCAAAGAGCTTTGGAACAAGGCATAGTGTTCCCTGCTGACTCTTTGGGCGTGGGACCAATCTCCAGACATATGGCCATTTTTGTGCCTGGCGTGGCGCCAAGTGGGAAAGGGTGGTTTTGAGGCTGAAGGCAGCAGGAAAGCCTGCAGCCCCCAGGTCTGTGGGGCTACGCAAGCGGTTGCCAAAGAGCTTTAGAACAAGGCATAGTGTTCCCTGCTGGCTGTTTGGGCGTGGGACCAATCTCCATACATATGGCCATTTTTGTGCCTGGCGCGGCACCAAGTGGGAAAGGGTGGTTTTGAGGCTGAAGGCAGCAGGAAAGCTTGCAGCCCCCAGGTCTGTGGGGCTACGCAAGCGGTTCCCAAAGAGCTTTAGAACAAGGCATAGTTTTCCCTGCTGGCTCTTTGGGCGTGGGACCAATCTCCAGACAGATGGCCATCTTTGTGCCTGGCGCAGCGCCAAGTGGGAAAGGGTGGTTTTGAGGCTGAAGGCAGCAGGAGAGCCTGCAGCCCCCAGGTCTGTGGGGCTACGCAAGCGGTTGCCAAAGAGCTTTAGAACAAGGCATAGTGTTCCCTGCTGGCTCTTTGGGTGTGGGACCAATCTCCAGACATATGGCCATTTTTGTGCCTGGCGCGGCGCCAAGTGGGAAAGGGTGGTTTTGAGGCTGAAGGCAGCAGGAGAGCCTGCAGCCCCCAGGTGTGTGGGGCTACGCATGCGGTTCCCAAAGAGCTTTAGAACAAGGCATAGTGTTCCCTGCTGGCTCTTTGGGTGTGGGACCAATCTCCAGACAGATGGCCATTTTTGTGCCTGACGCGGCGCCAAGTGGGAAAGGGTGGTTTTGAGGCTGAAGGCAGCAGGAAAGCCTGCAGCCCCCAGGTCTGTCTGGCTACGCAAGCGGTTGCCAAAGAGCTTTAGAACAAGGCATAGTGTTCCCTGCTGGCTCTTTGGGCGTGGGACCAGTCTCCAGAGAGATGGCCATTTTTGTGCCTGGCGCGACGCCAAGTGGGAAAGGGTGGTTTTGAGGCTGAAGGCAGCAGGAAAGCCTGCAGCCCCCAGGTCTGTGGGGCTACGCAAGCGGTTCCCAAAGAGCTTTAGAACAAGGCATAGTTTTCCCTGCTGGCTCTTTGGGCGTTGGACCAATCTCCAGGCAGATGGCCATTTTTGTGCCTGGCGAGGTGCCAAGTGGGAAAGGGTGGTTTTGAGGCTGAAGGCAGCAGGAAAGCCTGCAGCCCCCAGGTGTGTGGGGCTACGCAAGCGGTTCCCAAAGACCTTTAGAACCAGGCATAGTTTTCCCTGCTGGCTCTTTGGGTGTGGGACCAATCTCCAGACATATGGCCATTTTTGTGCCTGGCGCGGCGCTAAGTGGGAAAGGGTGGTTTTGAGGCTGAAGGCAGCAGGAGAGCCTGCAGCCCCCAGGTGTGTGGGGCTACGCAAGCGGTTCCCAAAGAGCTTTAGAACAAGGCATAGTGTTCCCTGCTGGCTCTTTGGGCGTGGGACCAATCTCCAGACATATGGCCATTTTTGTGCCTGGTGCGGCGCCAAGTGGGAAAGGGTGGTTTTGAGGCTGAAGGCAGCAGGAAAGCCTGCAGCTCCCAGGTGTGTGGGCTACGCAAGCGGTTCCCAAAGAGCTTTAGAGCCAGGCATAGTTTTCCCTGCTGGCTCTTTGGACGTGTGACTAATCTCCAGACAGATGGCCATTTTTGTGCCTGACGCGGCACCAAGTGGGAAAGGGTGGTTTTGAGGCTGAAGGCAGCAGGAGAGCCTGCAGCCCCCAGGTCTGTGGGGCTACGCAAGCGGTTCCCAAAGACCTTTAGAACCAGGCATATTTTTCCCTCCTGGCTCTTTAGGCGTGGGACAAATCTCCAAACAGATGGCCATTTTTGTGCCTGGCGTGACGCCAAGTGGGAAAGGGTGGTTTTGAGGCTGAAGGCAGCAGGAAAGCTTACAGCCCCCAGGTGTGTGGGGCTACGCAAGCGGTTCCCAAAGAGCTTTAGAACAAGGCATAGTTTTCCCTGCTGGCTCTTTGGGCGTGGGACCAATCTCCAGACAGATGGCCATTTTTGTGCCTGGCGAGGCGCCAAGTGGGAAAGGGTGGTTTTGAGGCTGAAGGCAGCAGGAGAGCCTGCAGCCCCCAGGTGTGTGGGGCTACGCAAGCGGTTCCCAAAGACCTTTAGAACCAGGCATAGTTTTCCCTGCTGGCTCTTTGGGCGTGGGACCAATCTCCAGACAGATGGCCATTTTTGTGCCTGGCGCGGCGCCAAGTGGGAAAGGGTGGTTTTGAGGCAGAAGGCAGCAGGAGAGCCTGCAGCCCCCAGGTGTGTGGGGCTACGCAAGCGGTTCCCAAAGAGCTTTAGAACAAGGCATAGTGTTCCCTGCTGGCTCTTTGGGCGTGGGACCAATCTCCAGACATATGGCCATTTTTGTGCCTGGCGCGGCGCCAAGTGGGAAAGGGTGGTTTTGAGGCTGAAGGCAGCAGGAAAGCCTGCAGCCCCCAGGTGTGTGGGCTACGCAAGCGGTTCCCAAAGACCTTTAGAACCAGGCATAGTTTTCCCTGCTGGCTCTTTGGGTGTGGGACCAATCTCCAGACAGATGGCCATTTTTGTGCCTGACGCGGCGCCAAGTGGGAAAGGGTGGTTTTGAGGCTGAAGGCAGCAGGAAAGCCTGCAGCCCCCAGGTCTGTGGGGCTACGCAAGCGGTTCCCAAAGAGCTTTAGAACAAGGCATAGTGTTCCCTGCTGGCTGTTTGGGCGTGGGACCAATCTCCAGACAGATGGCCATTTTTGTGCCTGGCGCGATGCCAAGTGGGAAAGGGTGGTTTTGAGGCTGAAGGCAACAAGAAAGTCTGCAGCCCCCAGGTCTGTGGGCTACGCAAGCGGTTCCCAAAGAGCTTTAGAACAAGGCATAGTGTTCCCTGCTGGCTCTTTGGGCGTGGGACCAATCTCCAGACATATGGCCATTTTTGTGCCTGGCGTGGCGCCAAGTGGGAAAGGGCGGTTTTGAGGCTGAAGGCAGCAGGAAAGCCTGCAGCCCCCAGGTCTGTGGGGCTACGCAAGCAGTTCCCAAAGAGCTTTAGAACAAGGCATAGTGTTCCCTGCTGGCTCTTTGGGCGTGGGACCAATCTCCATACATATGACCATTTTTGTGCCTGGCGCGGCACCAAGTGGGAAAGGGTGGTTTTGAGGCTGAAGGCAGCAGGAAAGCTTGCAGCCCCCAGGTGTGTGGGGCTACGCAAGCGGTTCCCAAAGAGCTTTAGAACAAGGCATAGTGTTCCCTGCTGGCTCTTTTGGCATGGGACCAATCTCCAGACATATGGCCATTTTTGTGCCTGGCGTGGCGCCAAGTGGGAAAGGGTGGTTTTGAGGCTGAAGGCAGCAGGAAAGCCTGCAGCTCCCAGGTCTGTGAGGCTACGCAAGCGGTTCCCAAAGAGCTTGAGAACAAGGCATAGTCTTCCCTGCTGACTCTTTGGGCGTGGGACCAATCTCCAGACATATGGCCATTTTTGTGCCTGGCGTGGCGCCGAGTGGGAAAGGGTGGTTTGAGGCTGAAGGCAACAAGAAAGTCTGCAGCCCCCAGGTCTGTGGGCTACGCAAGCGGTTGCCAAAGAGCTTTAGAACAAGGTATAGTGTTCCCTGCTGGCTCTTTGGGCGTGGGACCAATCTCCAGACATATGGCCATTTTTGGGCCTGGCGCGGCGCCAAGTGGGAAAGGGTGGTTTTGAGGCTGAAGGCAGCAGGAAAGCCTGCAGCCCCCAGGTCTGTGGGGCTACGCAAGCGGTTCCCAAAGAGCTTTAGAACAAGGCATAGTTTTCCCTGCTGGCTCTTTGGGCGTGGGGACCAATCTCCAGGCAGATGGCCATTTTTGTGCCTGGCGAGGCGCCAAGTGGGAAAGGGTGGTTTTGAGGCTGAAGGCAGCAGGAAAGCCTGCAGCCCCCAGGTCTGTGGGGCTACGCAAGCGGTTCCCAAAGAGCTTGAGAACAAGGCATAGTGTTCCCTGCTGGCTCTTTGGGCGTGGGACCAATCTCCATACATATGGCCATTTTTGTGCCTGGCGAGGCGCCAAGTGGGAAAGGGTGGTTTTGAGGCTGAAGGCAGCAGGAAAGCCTGCAGCCCCCAGGTCTGTGGGGCTACGCAAGCGGTTCCCAAAGAGCTTTAGAACAAGGCATAGTGTTCCCTGCTGGCTCTTTGGGCGTGGGACCAATCTCCACGCATATGGCATTTTACTGCCTGGCACGGCGCCAAGTGGGAAAGGGTGGTTTTGAGGCTGAAGGCAACAAGAAAGTCTGCAGCCCCCAGGTGTGTGGGGCTACGCAAGCGGTTCCCAAAGAGCTTTAGAACAAGGCATAGTGTTCCCTGCTGGCTCTTTGGGCATGGGACCAATCTCCAGACATATGGCCATTTTTGTGCCTGGCGTGGCGCCAAGTGGGAAAGGGCGGTTTTGAGGCTGAAGGCAGCAGGAAAGCCTGCAGCCCCCAGGTCTGTGGGGCTACGCAAGCAGTTCCCAAAGAGCTTTAGAACAAGGCATAGTGTTCCCTGCTGGCTGTTTGGGCGTGGGACCAATCTCCATACATATGGCCATTTTTGGGCCTGGCGCGGCACCAAGTGGGAAAGGGTGGTTTTGAGGCTGAAGGCAGCAGGAAAGCTTGCAGCCCCCAGGTGTGTGGGGCTACGCAAGCGGTTCCCAAAGAGCTTTAGAACAAGGCATAGTGTTCCCTGCTGGCTCTTTTGGCATGGGACCAATCTCCAGACATATGGCCATTTTTGTGTCTGGCTTGGCGCCAAATGGGAAAGGGTGGTTTTGAGGCTGAAGGCAGCAGGAAAGCCTGCAGCCCCCAGGTCTGTGGGGCTACGCAAGCGGTTCCCAAAGAGCTTGAGAACAAGGCATAGTGTTCCCTGCTGGCTCTTTGGGCGTGGGACCAATCTCCAGACATATGGCCATTTTTGTGCCTGGCGCGGCGCCAAGTGGGAAAGGGCGGTTTTGAGGCTGAAGGCAGCAGGAAAGCCTGCAGCCCCCAGGTCTGTGGGGCTACGCAAGCAGTTCCCAAAGAGCTTTAGAACAAGGCATAGTGTTCCCTGCTGGCTGTTTGGGCGTGGGACCAATCTCCATACATATGACCATTTTTGTGCCTGGCGCGGCACCAAGTGGGAAAGGGTGGTTTTGAGGCTGAAGGCAGCAGGAAAGCTTGCAGACCCCAGGTGTGTGGGGCTACGCAAGCGGTTCCCAAAGAGCTTTAGAACAAGGCATAGTGTTCCCTGCTGGCTCTTTTGGCATGGGACCAATCTCCAGACATATGGCCATTTTTGTGCCTGGCGTGGCGCCAAGTGGGAAAGGGTGGTTTTGAGGCTGAAGGCAGCAGGAAAGCCTGCAGCTCCCAGGTCTGTGAGGCTACGCAAGCGGTTCCCAAAGAGCTTTAGAACAAGGCATAGTGTTCCCTGCTGACTCTTTGGGCGTGGGACCAATCTCCAGACATATGGCCATTTTTGTGCCTGGCGAGGCGCCAAGTGGGAAAGGGTGGTTTTGAGGCTGAAGGCAGCAGGAAAGCCTGCAGCCCCCACGTCTGTGGGGCTACGCAAGCAGTTCCCAAAGAGCTTTAGAACAAGGCATAGTGTTCCCTGCTGGCTGTTTGGGCGTGGGACCAATCTCAAGACATATGGCCATTTTTGTGCCTGGCGCGGCACCAAGTGGGAAAGGGTGGTTTTGAGGCTGAAGGCAGCAGGAAAGCCTGCAGCCCCCAGGTGTGTGAGGCTACGCAAGCGGTTCCCAAAGAGCTTTAGAACAAGGCATAGTGTTCCCTGCTGGCTCTTTGGGCGTGGGACCAATCTCCAGACATATGGCCATTTTTGGGCCTGGCGTGGCGCCAAGTGGGAAAGGGTGGTTTGAGGCTGAAGGCAACAAGAAAGTCTGCAGCCCCCAGGTCTGTGGGGCTACGCAAGCGGTTCCCAAAGAGCTTGAGAACAAGGCATAGTGTTCCCTGCTGGCTCTTTGGGCGTGGGACCAATCTCCAGACATATGGCCATTTTTGTGCCTGGCGCGGCGCCAAGTGGGAAAGGGCGGTTTTGAGGCTGAAGGCAGCAGGAAAGCCTGCAGCCCCCAGGTCTGTGGGGCTACGCAAGCAGTTCCCAAAGAGCTTTAGAACAAGGCATAGTGTTCCCTGCTGGCTGTTTGGGGCGTGGGACCAATCTCCATACATATGACCATTTTTGTGCCTGGCGCGGCACCAAGTGGGAAAGGGTGGTTTTGAGGCTGAAGGCAGCAGGAAAGCTTGCAGACCCCAGGTGTGTGGGGGCTACGCAAGCGGTTCCCAAAGAGCTTTAGAACAAGGCATAGTGTTCCCTGCTGGCTCTTTTGGCATGGGACCCAATCTCCAGACATATGGCCATTTTTGTGCCTGGCGTGGCGCCAAGTGGGAAAGGGTGGTTTTGAGGCTGAAGGCAGCAGGAAAGCCTGCAGCTCCCCAGGTCTGTGAGGCTACGCAAGCGGTTCCCAAAGAGCTTTAGAACAAGGCATAGTGTTCCCTGCTGACTCTTTGGGCGTGGGACCAATCTCCAGACATATGGCCATTTTTGTGCCTGGCGCGGCGCCAAGTGGGAAAGGGTGGTTTTGAGGCTGAAGGCAGCAGGAAAGCCTGCAGCCCCCACGTCTGTGGGGCTACGCAAGCAGTTCCCAAAGAGCTTTAGAACAAGGCATAGTGTTCCCTGCTGGCTGTTTGGGCGTGGGACCAATCTCAAGACATATGGCCATTTTTGTGCCTGGCGCGGCACCAAGTGGGAAAGGGTGGTTTTGAGGCTGAAGGCAGCAGGAAAGCCTGCAGCCCCCAGGTGTGTGGGGCTACGCAAGCGGTTCCCAAAGAGCTTTAGAACAAGGCATAGTGTTCCCTGCTGGCTCTTTGGGCGTGGGACCAATCTCCAGACATATGGCCATTTTTGGGCCTGGCGTGGCGCCAAGTGGGAAAGGGTGGTTTGAGGCTGAAGGCAACAAGAAAGTCTGCAGCCCCCAGGTCTGTGGGGCTACGCAAGCGGTTCCCAAAGAGCTTTAGAACAAGGTATAGTGTTCCCTGCTGGCTCTTTGGGCGTGGGACCAATCTCCAGACATATGGCCATTTTTGGGCCTGGCGCGGCGCCAAGTGGGAAAGGGTGGTTTTGAGGCTGAAGGCAGCAGGAGAGCCTGCAGCCCCCAGGTCTGTAGGGGTACGCAAGCGGTTCCCAAAGAGCTTTAGAACAAGGCATAGTTTTCCCTGCTGGCTCTTTGGGCGTGGGACCAATCTCCATACATATGGCCATTTTTGTGCCTGGCGAGGCGCCAAGTGGGAAAGGGTGGTTTTGAGGCTGAAGGCAGCAGGAAAGCCTGCAGCCCCCAGGTGTGTGGGGCTACGCAAGCGGTTCCCAAAGAGCTTGAGAACAAGGCATAGTGTTCCCTGCTGGCTCTTTGGGCGTGGGACCAATCTCCATACATATGGCCATTTTTGTGCCTGGCGCGGCACCAAGTGGGAAAGGGTGGTTTTGAGGCTGAAGGCAGCAGGAAAGCCTGCAGCCCCCAGGTGTGTGGGGCTACGCAAGTGGTTCCCAAAGAGCTTTAGAACAAGGCATAGTGTTCCCTGCTGGCTCTTTGGGCGTGGGACCAATCTCCAGACATATGGCCATTTTTGTGCCTGGCGTGGCGCCAAGTGGGAAAGGGTGGTTTGAGGCTGAAGGCAACAAGAAAGTCTGCAGCCCCCAGGTCTGTGGGCTACGCAAGCGGTTGCCAAAGAGCTTTAGAACAAGGTATAGTGTTCCCTGCTGGCTCTTTGGGCGTGGGACCAATCTCCAGACATATGGCCATTTTTGGGCCTGGCGCGGCGCCAAGTGGGAAAGGGTGGTTTTGAGGCTGAAGGCAGCAGGAAAGCCTGCAGCCCCCACGTCTGTGGGGCTACGCAAGCAGTTCCCAAAGAGCTTTAGAACAAGGCATAGTGTTCCCTGCTGGCTCTTTGGGCGTGGGACCAATCTCCATACATATGGTCATTTTTGTGCCTGGCGCGGCACCAAGTGGGAAAGGGTGGTTTTGAGGCTGAAGGCAACAAGAAAGTCTGCAGCCCCCAGGTGTGTGGGGCTACGCAAGCGGTTCCCCAAAGAGCTTTAGAACCAGGCATAGTGTTCCCTGCTGGCTCTTTGGGCATGGGACCAATCTCCAGACATATGGCCATTTTTGTGCCTAGCGCGGCGCCAAGTGGGAAAGGGTGGTTTGAGGCTGAAGGCAACAAGAAAGTCTGCAGCCCCCAGGTCTGTGGGGCTACGCAAGCGGTTCCCAAAGAGCTTTAGAAGAAGGCATAGTGTTCCCTGCTGGCTCTTTGGGCGTGGGACCAATCTCCACACATATGGCATTTTACTGCCTGGCGAGGCGCCAAGTGGGTAAGGGTGGTTTTGAGGCTGAAGGCAACAAGAAAGTCTGCAGCCCCCAGGTGTGTGGGGCTACGCAAGCGGTTCCCAAAGAGCTTTAGAACAAGGCATAGTGTTCCCTGCTGGCTCTTTGGGCGTGGGACCAATCTCCAGACATATGACCTTTTTTGTGCCTGGCGTGGCGCCAAGTGGGAAAGGGTGGTTTGAGGCTGAAGGCAACAAGAAAGTCTGCAGCCCCCAGGTCTGTGGGCTACGCAAGCGGTTGCCAAAGAGCTTTAGAACAAGGTATAGTGTTCCCTGCTGGCTCTTTGGGCGTGGGACCAATCTCCAGACATATGGCCATTTTTGGGCCTGGCACGGCGCCAAGTGGGAAAGGGTGGTTTTGAGGCTGAAGGCAGCAGGAAAGCCTGCAGCCCCCAGGTGTGTGGGGCTACGCAAGCGGTTCCCAAAGAGCTTTAGAACAAGGCATAGTTTTCCCTGCTGGCTCTTTGGGCGTGGGACCAATCTCCAGGCAGATGGCCATTTTTGTGCCTGGCGAGGCGCCAAGTGGGAAAGGGTGGTTTTGAGGCTGAAGGCAGCAGGAAAGCCTGCAGCCCCCAGGTCTGTGGGGCTACGCAAGCGGTTCCCAAAGAGCTTGAGAACAAGGCATAGTGTTCCCTGCTGGCTCTTTGGGCGTGGAACCAATCTCCATACATATGGCCATTTTTGTGCCTGGCGAGGCGCCAAGTGGGAAAGGGTGGTTTTGAGGCTGAAGGCAGCAGGAAAGCCTGCAGCCCCCCAGGTGTGTGGGGCTACGCAAGCGGTTCCCAAAGAGCTTGAGAACAAGGCATAGTGTTCCCTGCTGGCTCTTTGGGCGTGGGACCAATCTCCAGACATATGGCATTTTACTGCCTGGCACGGCGCCAAGTGGGAAAGGGTGGTTTTGAGGCTGAAGGCAACAAGAAAGTCTGCAGCCCCCAGGTGTGTGGGGCTACGCAAGCGGTTCCCAAAGAGCTTTAGAACAAGGCATAGTGTTCCCTGCTGGCTCTTTGGGCATGGGACCAATCTCCAGACATATGGCCATTTTTGTGCCTGGCGTGGCGCCAAGTGGGAAAGGGTGGTTTGAGGCTGAAGGCAACAAGAAAGTCTGCAGCCCCCAGGTCTGTGGGCTACGCAAGCGGTTGCCAAAGAGCTTTAGAACAAGGTATAGTGTTCCCTGCTGGCTCTTTGGGCGTGGGACCAATCTCCAGACATATGGCCATTTTTGGGCCTGGCGCGGCGCCAAGTGGGAAAGGGTGGTTTTGAGGCTGAAGGCAGCAGGAAAGCCTGCAGCCCCCAGGTCTGTGGGGCTACGCAAGCGGTTCCCAAAGACCTTTAGAACAAGGCATAGTTTTCCCTGCTGGCTCTTTGGGTGTGGGACCAATCTCCAGACATATGGCCATTTTTGTGCCTGGCGAGGCGCCAAGTGGGAAAGGGTGGTTTTGAGGCTGAAGGCAGCAGGAAAGCCTGCAGCCCCCAGGTGTGTGGGGCTACGCAAGCGGTTCCCAAAGAGCTTGAGAACAAGGCATAGTGTTCCCTGCTGGCTCTTTGGGCGTGGGACCAATCTCCAGACATATGGCATTTTACTGCCTGGCACGGCGCCAAGTGGGAAAGGGTGGTTTTGAGGCTGAAGGCAACAAGAAAGTCTGCAGCCCCCAGGTGTGTGGGGCTACGCAAGCGGTTCCCAAAGAGCTTTAGAACAAGGCATAGTGTTCCCTGCTGGCTCTTTGGGCATGGGACCAATCTCCAGACATATGGCCATTTTTGTGCCTGGCGTGGCGCCAAGTGGGAAAGGGTGGTTTGAGGCTGAAGGCAACAAGAAAGTCTGCAGCCCCCAGGTCTGTGGGCTACGCAAGCGGTTGCCAAAGAGCTTTAGAACAAGGTATAGTGTTCCCTGCTGGCTCTTTGGGCGTGGGACCAATCTCCAGACATATGGCCATTTTTGGGCCTGGCGCGGCGCCAAGTGGGAAAGGGTGGTTTTGAGGCTGAAGGCAGCAGGAAAGCCTGCAGCCCCCAGGTCTGTGGGGCTACGCAAGCGGTTCCCAAAGACCTTTAGAACAAGGCATAGTTTTCCCTGCTGGCTCTTTGGGTGTGGGACCAATCTCCAGGCAGATGGCCATTTTTGTGCCTGGCGAGGCGCCAAGTGGGAAAGGGTGGTTTTGAGGCTGAAGGCAGCAGGAAAGCCTGCAGCCCCCAGGTGTGTGGGGCTACGCAAGCGGTTCCCAAAGAGCTTGAGAACAAGGCATAGTGTTCCCTGCTGGCTCTTTGGGCGTGGGACCAATCTCCATACATATGGCCATTTTTGTGCCTGGCGAGGCGCCAAGTGGGAAAGGGTGGTTTTGAGGCTGAAGGCAGCAGGAAAGCCTGCAGCCCCCAGGTGTGTGGGGCTACGCAAGCGGTTCCCAAAGAGCTTGAGAACAAGGCATAGTGTTCCCTGCTGGCTCTTTGGGCGTGGGACCAATCTCCAGACATATGGCATTTTACTGCCTGGCACGGCGCCAAGTGGGAAAGGGTGGTTTTGAGGCTGAAGGCAACAAGAAAGTCTGCAGCCCCCAGGTGTGTGGGGCTACGCAAGCGGTTCCCAAAGAGCTTTAGAACAAGGCATAGTGTTCCCTGCTGGCTCATTGGGCGTGGGACAAATCTCCAGACAGATGGCCATTTTTGTGCCTGGCGCGACGCCAAGTGGGAAAGGGTGGTTTTGAGGCTGAAGGCAACAAGAAAGTCTGCAGCCCCCAGGTCTGTGGGCTACGCAAGCGGTTGCCAAAGAGCTTTAGAACAAGGCATAGTGTTCCCTGCTGGCTCTTTGGGCGTGGGACCAATCTCCAGACATATGGCCATTTTTGTGCCTGGCGTGGCGCCAAGTGGGAAAGGGCGGTTTTGAGGCTGAAGGCAGCAGGAGAGCCTGCAGCCCCCAGGTCTGTGGGGCTACGCAAGCAGTTCCCAAAGAGCTTTAGAACAAGGCATAGTGTTCCCTGCTGGCTGTTTGGGCGTGGGACCAATCTCCATACATATGACCATTTTTGTGCCTGGCGCGGCACCAAGTGGGAAAGGGTGGTTTTGAGGCTCAAGGCAGCAGGAAAGCTTGCAGACCCCAGGTGTGTGGGGCTACGCAAGCGGTTCCCAAAGAGCTTTAGAACAAGGCATAGTGTTCCCTGCTGGCTCTTTTGGCATGGGACCAATCTCCAGACATATGGCCATTTTTGTGCCTGGCGTGGCGCCAAGTGGGAAAGGGTGGTTTTGAGGCTGAAGGCAGCAGGAAAGCCTGCAGCTCCCAGGTCTGTGAGGCTACGCAAGCGGTTCCCAAAGAGCTTTAGAACAAGGCATAGTCTTCCCTGCTGACTCTTTGGGCGTGGGACCAATCTCCAGACATATGGCCATTTTTGTGCCTGGCGTGGCGCCGAGTGGGAAAGGGTGGTTTGAGGCTGAAGGCAACAAGAAAGTCTGCAGCCCCCAGGTCTGTGGGCTACGCAAGCGGTTGCCAAAGAGCTTTAGAACAAGGTATAGTGTTCCCTGCTGGCTCTTTGGGCGTGGGACCAATCTCCAGACATATGGCCATTTTTGGGCCTGGCGCGGCGCCAAGTGGGAAAGGGTGGTTTTGAGGCTGAAGGCAGCAGGAAAGCCTGCAGCCCCCAGGTCTGTGGGGCTACGCAAGCGGTTCCCAAAGAGCTTTAGAACAAGGCATAGTTTTCCCTGCTGGCTCTTTGGGCGTGGGACCAATCTCCAGGCAGATGGCCATTTTTGTGCCTGGCGAGGCGCCAAGTGGGAAAGGGTGGTTTTGAGGCTGAAGGCAGCAGGAAAGCCTGCAGCCCCCAGGTGTGTGGGGCTACGCAAGCGGTTCCCAAAGAGCTTGAGAACAAGGCATAGTGTTCCCTGCTGGCTCTTTGGGCGTGGGACCAATCTCCAGACATATGGCCATTTTTGTGCCTGGCGAGGCGCCAAGTGGGAAAGGGTGGTTTTGAGGCTGAAGGCAGCAGGAAAGCCTGCAGCCCCCAGGTGTGTGGGGCTACGCAAGCGGTTCCCAAAGAGCTTGAGAACAAGGCATAGTGTTCCCTGCTGGCTCTTTGGGCGTGGGACCAATCTCCAGACATATGGCATTTTACTGCCTGGCACGGCGCCAAGTGGGAAAGGGTGGTTTTGAGGCTGAAGGCAACAAGAAAGTCTGCAGCCCCCAGGTGTGTGGGGCTACGCAAGCGGTTCCCAAAGAGCTTTAGAACAAGGCATAGTGTTCCCTGCTGGCTCTTTGGGCGTTGGACCAATCTCCAGACATATGGCCATTTTTTTGCCTGGCGTGGCGCCAAGTGGGAAAGGGCGGTTTTGAGGCTGAAGGCAGCAGGAGAGCCTGCAGCCCCCAGGTCTGTGGGGCTACGCAAGCAGTTCCCAAAGAGCTTTAGAACAAGGCATAGTGTTCCCTGCTGGCTGTTTGGGCGTGGGACCAATCTCCATACATATGACCATTTTTGTGCCTGGCGCGGCACCAAGTGGGAAAGGGTGGTTTTGAGGCTGAAGGCAGCAGGAAAGCTTGCAGACCCCAGGTGTGTGGGGCTACGCAAGCGGTTCCCAAAGAGCTTTAGAACAAGGCATAGTGTTCCCTGCTGGCTCTTTTGGCATGGGACCACTCTCCAGACATATGGCCATTTTTGTGCCTGGCGTGGCGCCAAGTGGGAAAGGGTGGTTTTGAGGCTGAAGGCAGCAGGAAAGCCTGCAGCTCCCAGGTCTGTGAGGCTACGCAAGCGGTTCCCAAACAGCTTGAGAACAAGGCATAGTCTTCCCTGCTGACTCTTTGGGCGTGGGACCAATCTCCAGACATATGGCCATTTTTGTGCCTGGCGTGGCGCCGAGTGGGAAAGGGTGGTTTGAGGCTGAAGACAACAAGAAAGTCTGCAGCCCCCAGGTCTGTGGGCTACGCAAGCGGTTGCCAAAGAGCTTTAGAACAAGGTATAGTGTTCCCTGCTGGCTCTTTGGGCGTGGGACCAATCTCCAGACATATGGCCATTTTTGGGCCTGGCGCGGCGCCAAGTGGGAAAGGGTGGTTTTGAGGCTGAAGGCAGCAGGAAAGCCTGCAGCCCCCAGGTCTGTGGGGCTACGCAAGCGGTTCCCAAAGAGCTTTAGAACAAGGCATAGTTTTCCCTGCTGGCTCTTTGGGCGTTGGACCAATCTCCAGACATATGGCCATTTTTGTGTCTGGCTTGGCGCCAAATGGGAAAGGGTGGTTTTGAGGCTGAAGGCAGCAGGAAAGCCTGCAGCCCCCAGGTCTGTGGGGCTACGCAAGCGGTTCCCAAAGACCTTTAGAACAAGGCATAGTGTTCCCTGCTGGCTCTTTGGGCGTGGGACCAATCTCCAGACATATGGCCATTTTTGGGCCTGGCGCGGCGCCAAGTGGGAAAGGGCGGTTTTGAGGCTGAAGGCAGCAGGAAAGCCTGCAGCCCCCAGGTCTGTGGGGCTACGCAAGCAGTTCCCAAAGAGCTTTAGAACAAGGCATAGTGTTCCCTGCTGGCTGTTTGGGCGTGGGACCAATCTCCATACATATGACCATTTTTGTGCCTGGCGCGGCACCAAGTGGGAAAGGGTGGTTTTGAGGCTGAAGGCAGCAGGAAAGCTTGCAGACCCCAGGTGTGTGGGGCTACGCAAGCGGTTCCCAAAGAGCTTTAGAACAAGGCATAGTGTTCCCTGCTGGCTCTTTTGGCATGGGACCAATCTCCAGACATATGGCCATTTTTGTGCCTGGCGTGGCGCCAAGTGGGAAAGGGTGGTTTGAGGCTGAAGGCAACAAGAAAGTCTGCAGCCCCCAGGTCTGTGGGGCTACGCAAGCGGTTCCCAAAGAGCTTTAGAACAAGGTATAGTGTTCCCTGCTGGCTCTTTGGGCGTGGGACCAATCTCCAGACATATGGCCATTTTTGGGCCTGGCGCGGCGCCAAGTGGGAAAGGGTGGTTTTGAGGCTGAAGGCAGCAGGAGAGCCTGCAGCCCCCAGGTCTGTAGGAGTACGCAAGCGGTTCCCAAAGAGCTTTAGAACAAGGCATAGTGTTCCCTGCTGGCTCTTTGGGCGTGGGACCAATCTCCATACATATGGCCATTTTTGTGCCTGGCGCGGCACCAAGTGGGAAAGGGTGGTTTTGAGGCTGAAGGCAGCAGGAAAGCCTGCAGCCCCCAGGTGTGTGGGGCTACGCAAGCGGTTCCCAAAGAGCTTTAGAACAAGGCATAGTGTTCCCTGCTGGCTCTTTGGGCGTGGGACCAATCTCCAGACATATGGCCATTTTTGTGCCTGGCGTGGCGCCAAGTGGGAAAGGGTGGTTTGAGGCTGAAGGCAACAAGAAAGTCTGCAGCCCCCAGGTCTGTGGGCTACGCAAGCGGTTGCCAAAGAGCTTTAGAACAAGGTATAGTGTTCCCTGCTGGCTCTTTGGGCGTGGGACCAATCTCCAGACATATGGCCATTTTTGGGCCTGGCGCGGCGCCAAGTGGGAAAGGGTGGTTTTGAGGCTGAAGGCAGCAGGAAAGCCTGCAGCCCCCATGTCTGTGGGGCTACGCAAGCAGTTCCCAAAGAGCTTTAGAACAAGGCATAGTGTTCCCTGCTGGCTCTTTGGGCGTGGGACCAATCTCCATACATATGGTCATTTTTGTGCCTGGCGCGGCACCAAGTGGGAAAGGGTGGTTTTGAGGCTGAAGGCAACAAGAAAGTCTGCAGCCCCCAGGTGTGTGGGGCTACGCAAGCGGTTCCCAAAGAGCTTTAGAACCAGGCATAGTGTTCCCTGCTGGCTCTTTGGGCATGGGACCAATCTCCAGACATATGGCCATTTTTGTGCCTGGCGTGGCGCCAAGTGGGAAAGGGTGGTTTGAGGCTGAAGGCAACAAGAAAGTCTGCAGCCCCCAGGTCTGTGGGGCTACGCAAGCGGTTCCCAAAGAGCTTTAGAACAAGGCATAGTGTTCCCTGCTGGCTCTTTGGGCGTGGGACCAATCTCCACACATATGGCATTTTACTGCCTGGCACGGCGCCAAGTGGGAAAGGGTGGTTTTGAGGCTGAAGGCAACAAGAAAGTCTGCAGCCCCCAGGTGTGTGGGGCTACGCAAGCGGTTCCCAAAGAGCTTTAGAACAAGGCATAGTGTTCCCTGCTGGCTCTTTGGGCGTGGGACCAATCTCCAGACATATGACCTTTTTTGTGCCTGGCGTGGCGCCAAGTGGGAAAGGGTGGTTTGAGGCTGAAGGCAACAAAAAAGTCTGCAGCCCCCAGGTCTGTGGGCTACGCAAGCGGTTGCCAAAGAGCTTTAGAACAAGGTATAGTGTTCCCTGCTGGCTCTTTGGGCGTGGGACCAATCTCCAGACATATGGCCATTTTTGGGCCTGGCACGGCGCCAAGTGGGAAAGGGTGGTTTTGAGGCTGAAGGCAGCAGGAAAGCCTGCAGCCCCCAGGTGTGTGGGGCTACGCAAGCGGTTCCCAAAGAGCTTTAGAACAAGGCATAGTTTTCCCTGCTGGCTCTTTGGGCGTGGGACCAATCTCCAGGCAGATGGCCATTTTTGTGCCTGGCGAGGCGCCAAGTGGGAAAGGGTGGTTTTGAGGCTGAAGGCAGCAGGAAAGCCTGCAGCCCCCAGGTCTGTGGGGCTACGCAAGCGGTTCCCAAAGAGCTTGAGAACAAGGCATAGTGTTCCCTGCTGGCTCTTTGGGCGTGGAACCAATCTCCATACATATGGCCATTTTTGTGCCTGGCGAGGCGCCAAGTGGGAAAGGGTGGTTTTGAGGCTGAAGGCAGCAGGAAAGCCTGCAGCCCCCAGGTGTGTGGGGCTACGCAAGCGGTTCCCAAAGAGCTTGAGAACAAGGCATAGTGTTCCCTGCTGGCTCTTTGGGCGTGGGACCAATCTCCACACATATGGCATTTTACTGCCTGGCACGGCGCCAAGTGGGAAAGGGTGGTTTTGAGGCTGAAGGCAACAAGAAAGTCTGCAGCCCCCAGGTGTGTGGGGCTACGCAAGCGGTTCCCAAAGAGCTTTAGAACAAGGCATAGTGTTCCCTGCTGGCTCTTTGGGCATGGGACCAATCTCCAGACATATGGCCATTTTTGTGCCTGGCGTGGCGCCAAGTGGGAAAGGGTGGTTTGAGGCTGAAGGCAACAAGAAAGTCTGCAGCCCCCAGGTCTGTGGGCTACGCAAGCGGTTGCCAAAGAGCTTTAGAACAAGGTATAGTGTTCCCTGCTGGCTCTTTGGGCGTGGGACCAATCTCCAGACATATGGCCATTTTTGGGCCTGGCGCGGCGCCAAGTGGGAAAGGGTGGTTTTGAGGCTGAAGGCAGCAGGAAAGCCTGCAGCCCCCAGGTCTGTGGGGCTACGCAAGTGGTTCCCAAAGACCTTTAGAACAAGGCATAGTTTTCCCTGCTGGCTCTTTGGGTGTGGGACCAATCTCCAGGCAGATGGCCATTTTTGTGCTTGGCGAGGCGCCAAGTGGGAAAGGGTGGTTTTGAGGCTGAAGGCAGCAGGAAAGCCTGCAGCCCCCAGGTGTGTGGGGCTACGCAAGCGGTTCCCAAAGAGCTTGAGAACAAGGCATAGTGTTCCCTGCTGGCTCTTTGGGCGTGGGACCAATCTCCATACATATGGCCATTTTTGTGCCTGGCGAGGCGCCAAGTGGGAAAGGGTGGTTTTGAGGCTGAAGGCAGCAGGAAAGCCTGCAGCCCCCAGGTGTGTGGGGCTACGCAAGCGGTTCCCAAAGAGCTTTAGAACAAGGCATAGTGTTCCCTGCTGGCTCTTTGGGCGTGGGACCAATCTCCAGACATATGGCATTTTACTGCCTGGCACGGCGCCAAGTGGGAAAGGGTGGTTTTGAGGCTGAAGGCAACAAGAAAGTCTGCAGCCCCCAGGTGTGTGGGGCTACGCAAGCGGTTCCCAAAGAGCTTTAGAACAAGGCATAGTGTTCCCTGCTGGCTCATTGGGCGTGGGACAAATCTCCAGACAGATGGCCATTTTTGTGCCTGGCGCGACGCCAAGTGGGAAAGGGTGGTTTTGAGGCTGAAGGCAACAAGAAAGTCTGCAGCCCCCAGGTCTGTGGGCTACGCAAGCGGTTCCCAAAGAGCTTTAGAACAAGGCATAGTGTTCCCTGCTGGCTCTTTGGGCGTGGGACCAATCTCCATACATATGACCATTTTTGTGCCTGGCGCGGCACCAAGTGGGAAAGGGTGGTTTTGAGGCTGAAGGCAGCAGGAAAGCTTGCAGACCCCAGGTGTGTGGGGCTACGCAAGCGGTTCCCAAAGAGCTTTAGAACAAGGCATAGTGTTCCCTGCTGGCTCTTTTGGCATGGGACCAATCTCCAGACATATGGCCATTTTTGTGCCTGGCGTGGCGCCAAGTGGGAAAGGGTGGTTTTGAGGCTGAAGGCAGCAGGAAAGCCTGCAGCTCCCAGGACTGTGAGGCTACGCAAGCGGTTCCCAAAGAGCTTGAGAACAAGGCATAGTCTTCCCTGCTGACTCTTTGGGCGTGGGACCAATCTCCAGACATATGGACATTTTTGGGCCTGGCGCGGCGCCAAGTGGGAAAGGGTGGTTTTGAGGCTGAAGGCAGCAGGAAAGCCTGCAGCCCCCAGGTCTGTGGGGCTACGCAAGCGGTTCCCAAAGAGCTTTAGAACAAGGCATAGTTTTCCCTGCTGGCTCTTTGGGCGTGGGACCAATCTCCAGACATATGGCCATTTTTGTGTCTGGCTTGGCGCCAAATGGGAAAGGGTGGTTTTGAGGCTGAAGGCAGCAGGAAAGCCTGCAGCCCCCAGGTCTGTGGGGCTACGCAAGCGGTTCCCAAAGACCTTTAGAACAAGGCATAGTGTTCCCTGCTGGCTCTTTGGGCGTGGGACCAATCTCCAGACATATGGCCATTTTTGTGCCTGGCGCGGCGCCAAGTGGGAAAGGGCGGTTTTGAGGCTGAAGGCAGCAGGAAAGCCTGCAGCCCCCAGGTGTGTGGGGCTACGCAAGCAGTTCCCAAAGAGCTTTAGAACAAGGCATAGTTTTCCCTGCTGGCTCTTTGGGTGTGGGACCAATCTCCAGGCAGATGGCCATTTTTGTGCTTGGCGAGGCGCCAAGTGGGAAAGGGTGGTTTTGAGGCTGAAGGCAGCAGGAAAGCCTGCAGCCCCCAGGTGTGTGGGGCTACGCAAGCGGTTCCCAAAGAGCTTGAGAACAAGGCATAGTGTTCCCTGCTGGCTCTTTGGGCGTGGGACCAATCTCCATACATATGGCCATTTTTGTGCCTGGCGAGGCGCCAAGTGGGAAAGGGTGGTTTTGAGGCTGAAGGCAGCAGGAAAGCCTGCAGCCCCCAGGTGTGTGGGGCTACGCAAGCGGTTCCCAAAGAGCTTTAGAACAAGGCATAGTGTTCCCTGCTGGCTCTTTGGGCGTGGGACCAATCTCCAGACATATGGCATTTTACTGCCTGGCACGGCGCCAAGTGGGAAAGGGTGGTTTTGAGGCTGAAGGCAACAAGAAAGTCTGCAGCCCCCAGGTGTGTGGGGCTACGCAAGCGGTTCCCAAAGAGCTTTAGAACAAGGCATAGTGTTCCCTGCTGGCTCATTGGGCGTGGGACAAATCTCCAGACAGATGGCCATTTTTGTGCCTGGCGCGACGCCAAGTGGGAAAGGGTGGTTTTGAGGCTGAAGGCAACAAGAAAGTCTGCAGCCCCCAGGTCTGTGGGCTACGCAAGCGGTTCCCAAAGAGCTTTAGAACAAGGCATAGTGTTCCCTGCTGGCTCTTTGGGCGTGGGACCAATCTCCAGACATATGGCCATTTTTGTGCCTGGCGTGGCGCCAAGTGGGAAAGGGCGGTTTTGAGGCTGAAGGCAGCAGGAGAGCCTGCAGCCCCCAGGTCTGTGGGGCTACGCAAGCAGTTCCCAAAGAGCTTTAGAACAAGGCATAGTGTTCCCTGCTGCTGTTTGGGCGTGGGACCAATCTCCATACATATGACCATTTTTGTGCCTGGCGCGGCACCAAGTGGGAAAGGGTGGTTTTGAGGCTGAAGGCAGCAGGAAAGCTTGCAGACCCCAGGTGTGTGGGGCTACGCAAGCGGTTCCCAAAGAGCTTAGAACAAGGCATAGTGTTCCCTGCTGGCTCTTTTGGCATGGGACCAATCTCCAGACATATGGCCATTTTTGTGCCTGGCGTGGCGCCAAGTGGGAAAGGGTGGTTTTGAGGCTGAAGGCAGCAGGAAAGCCTGCAGCTCCCAGGACTGTGAGGCTACGCAAGCGGTTCCCAAAGAGCTTGAGAACAAGGCATAGTCTTCCCTGCTGACTCTTTGGGCGTGGGACCAATCTCCAGACATATGGACATTTTTGGGCCTGGCGCGGCGCCAAGTGGGAAAGGGTGGTTTTGAGGCTGAAGGCAGCAGGAAAGCCTGCAGCCCCCAGGTCTGTGGGGCTACGCAAGCGGTTCCCAAAGAGCTTTAGAACAAGGCATAGTTTTCCCTGCTGGCTCTTTGGGCGTGGGACCAATCTCCAGACATATGGCCATTTTTGTGTCTGGCTTGGCGCCAAATGGGAAAGGGTGGTTTTGAGGCTGAAGGCAGCAGGAAAGCCTGCAGCCCCCAGGTCTGTGGGGCTACGCAAGCGGTTCCCAAAGACCTTTAGAACAAGGCATAGTGTTCCCTGCTGGCTCTTTGGGCGTGGGACCAATCTCCAGACATATGGCCATTTTTGTGCCTGGCGCGGCGCCAAGTGGGAAAGGGTGGTTTTGAGGCTGAAGGCAGCAGGAAAGCCTGCAGCCCCCAGGTGTGTGGGGCTACGCAAGCAGTTCCCAAAGAGCTTTAGAACAAGGCATAGTGTTCCCTGCTGGCTGTTTGGGCGTGGGACCAATCTCCATACATATGACCATTTTTGTGCCTGGCGCGGCACCAAGTGGGAAAGGGTGGTTTTGAGGCTGAAGGCAGCAGGAAAGCTTGCAGACCCCAGGTGTGTGGGGCTACGCAAGCGGTTCCCAAAGAGCTTTAGAACAAGGCATAGTGTTCCCTGCTGGCTCTTTTGGCATGGGACCAATCTCCAGACATATGGCCATTTTTGTGCCTGGCGTGGCGCCAAGTGGGAAAGGGTGGTTTGAGGCTGAAGGCAACAAGAAAGTCTGCAGCCCCCAGGTCTGTGGGGCTACGCAAGCGGTTCCCAAAGAGCTTTAGAACAAGGTATAGTGTTCCCTGCTGGCTCTTTGGGCGTGGGACCAATCTCCAGACATATGGCCATTTTTGGGCCTGGCGCGGCGCCAAGTGGGAAAGGGTGGTTTTGAGGCTGAAGGCAGCAGGAGAGCCTGCAGCCCCCAGGTCTGTAGGGGTACGCAAGCGGTTCCCAAAGAGCTTTAGAACAAGGCATAGTTTTCCCTGCTGGCTCTTTGGGCGTGGGACCAATCTCCATACATATGGCCATTTTTGTGCCTGGCGAGGCGCCAAGTGGGAAAGGGTGGTTTTGAGGCTGAAGGCAGCAGGAAAGCCTGCAGCCCCCAGGTGTGTGGGGCTACGCAAGCGGTTCCCAAAGAGCTTGAGAACAAGGCATAGTGTTCCCTGCTGGCTCTTTGGGCGTGGGACCAATCTCCATACATATGGCCATTTTTGTGCCTGGCGCGGCACCAAGTGGGAAAGGGTGGTTTTGAGGCTGAAGGCAGCAGGAAAGCCTGCAGCCCCCAGGTGTGTGGGGCTACGCAAGCGGTTCCCAAAGAGCTTTAGAACAAGGCATAGTGTTCCCTGCTGGCTCTTTGGGCGTGGGACCAATCTCCAGACATATGGCCATTTTTGTGCCTGGCGTGGCGCCAAGTGGGAAAGGGTGGTTTGAGGCTGAAGGCAACAAGAAAGTCTGCAGCCCCCAGGTCTGTGGGCTACGCAAGCGTTTGCCAAAGAGCTTTAGAACAAGGTATAGTGTTCCCTGCTGGCTCTTTGGTCGTGGGACCAATCTCCAGACATATGGCCATTTTTGTGCCTGGCGCGGCGCCAAGTGGGAAAGGGTGGTTTTGAGGCTGAAGGCAGCAGGAAAGCCTGCAGCCCCCACGTCTGTGGGGCTACGCAAGCAGTTCCCAAAGAGCTTTAGAACAAGGCATAGTGTTCCCTGCTGGCTCTTTGGGCGTGGGACCAATCTCCATACATATGGTCATTTTTGTGCCTGGCGCGGCACCAAGTGGGAAAGGGTGGTTTTGAGGCTGAAGGCAACAAGAAAGTCTGCAGCCCCCAGGTGTGTGGGGCTACGCAAGCGGTTCCCAAAGAGCTTTAGAACCAGGCATAGTGTTCCCTGCTGGCTCTTTGGGCATGGGACCAATCTCCAGACATATGGCCATTTTTGTGCCTGGCGTGGCGCCAAGTGGGAAAGGGTGGTTTGAGGCTGAAGGCAACAAGAAAGTCTGCAGCCCCCAGGTCTGTGGGCTACGCAAGCGGTTCCCAAAGAGCTTGAGAACAAGGCATAGTGTTCCCTGCTGGCTCTTTGGGCGTGGGACCAATCTCCACACATATGGCATTTTACTGCCTGGCACGGCGCCAAGTGGAAAAGGGTGGTTTTGAGGCTGAAGGCAACAAGAAAGTCTGCAGCCCCCAGGTGTGTGGGGCTACGCAAGCGGTTCCCAAAGAGCTTTAGAACAAGGCATAGTGTTCCCTGCTGGCTCTTTGGGCGTGGGACCAATCTCCAGACATATGACCTTTTTTGTGCCTGGCGTGGCGCCAAGTGGGAAAGGGTGGTTTGAGGCTGAAGGCAACAAGAAAGTCTGCAGCCCCCAGGTCTGTGGGCTACGCAAGCGGTTGCCAAAGAGCTTTAGAACAAGGTATAGTGTTCCCTGCTGGCTCTTTGGGCGTGGGACCAATCTCCAGACATATGGCCATTTTTGGGCCTGGCACGGCGCCAAGTGGGAAAGGGTGGTTTTGAGGCTGAAGGCAGCAGGAAAGCCTGCAGCCCCCAGGTGTGTGCGGCTACGCAAGCGGTTCCCAAAGAGCTTTAGAACAAGGCATAGTTTTCCCTGCTGGCTCTTTGGGCGTGGGACCAATCTCCAGGCAGATGGCCATTTTTGTGCCTGGCGAGGCGCCAAGTGGGAAAGGGTGGTTTTGAGGCTGAAGGCAGCAGGAAAGCCTGCAGCCCCCAGGTCTGTGGGGCTACGCAAGCGGTTCCCAAAGAGCTTTAGAACAAGGCATAGTTTTCCCTGCTGGCTCTTTGGGCGTGGGACCAATCTCCAGACATATGGCCATTTTTGTGTCTGGCTTGGCGCCAAATGGGAAAGGGTGGTTTTGAGGCTGAAGGCAGCAGGAAAGCCTGCAGCCCCCAGGTCTGTGGGGCTACGCAAGCGGTTCCCAAAGACCTTTAGAACAAGGCATAGTGTTCCCTGCTGGCTCTTTGGGCGTGGGACCAATCTCCAGACATATGGCCATTTTTGTGCCTGGCGCGGCGCCAAGTGGGAAAGGGTGGTTTTGAGGCTGAAGGCAGCAGGAAAGCCTGCAGCCCCCAGGTGTGTGGGGCTACGCAAGCAGTTCCCAAAGAGCTTTAGAACAAGGCATAGTGTTCCCTGCTGGCTGTTTGGGCGTGGGACCAATCTCCATACATATGACCATTTTTGTGCCTGGCGCGGCACCAAGTGGGAAAGGGTGGTTTTGAGGCTGAAGGCAGCAGGAAAGCTTGCAGACCCCAGGTGTGTGGGGCTACGCAAGCGGTTCCCAAAGAGCTTTAGAACAAGGCATAGTGTTCCCTGCTGGCTCTTTTGGCATGGGACCAATCTCCAGACATATGGCCATTTTTGTGCCTGGCGTGGCGCCAAGTGGGAAAGGGTGGTTTGAGGCTGAAGGCAACAAGAAAGTCTGCAGCCCCCAGGTCTGTGGGGCTACGCAAGCGGTTCCCAAAGAGCTTTAGAACAAGGTATAGTGTTCCCTGCTGGCTCTTTGGGCGTGGGACCAATCTCCAGACATATGGCCATTTTTGGGCCTGGCGCGGCGCCAAGTGGGAAAGGGTGGTTTTGAGGCTGAAGGCAGCAGGAGAGCCTGCAGCCCCCAGGTCTGTAGGGGTACGCAAGCGGTTCCCAAAGAGCTTTAGAACAAGGCATAGTTTTCCCTGCTGGCTCTTTGGGCGTGGGACCAATCTCCATACATATGGCCATTTTTGTGCCTGGCGAGGCGCCAAGTGGGAAAGGGTGGTTTTGAGGCTGAAGGCAGCAGGAAAGCCTGCAGCCCCCAGGTGTGTGGGGCTACGCAAGCGGTTCCCAAAGAGCTTGAGAACAAGGCATAGTGTTCCCTGCTGGCTCTTTGGGCGTGGGACCAATCTCCATACATATGGCCATTTTTGTGCCTGGCGCGGCACCAAGTGGGAAAGGGTGGTTTTGAGGCTGAAGGCAGCAGGAAAGCCTGCAGCCCCCAGGTGTGTGGGGCTACGCAAGCGGTTCCCAAAGAGCTTTAGAACAAGGCATAGTGTTCCCTGCTGGCTCTTTGGGCGTGGGACCAATCTCCAGACATATGGCCATTTTTGTGCCTGGCGTGGCGCCAAGTGGGAAAGGGTGGTTTGAGGCTGAAGGCAACAAGAAAGTCTGCAGCCCCCAGGTCTGTGGGCTACGCAAGCGTTTGCCAAAGAGCTTTAGAACAAGGTATAGTGTTCCCTGCTGGCTCTTTGGTCGTGGGACCAATCTCCAGACATATGGCCATTTTTGGGCCTGGCGCGGCGCCAAGTGGGAAAGGGTGGTTTTGAGGCTGAAGGCAGCAGGAAAGCCTGCAGCCCCCACGTCTGTGGGGCTACGCAAGCAGTTCCCAAAGAGCTTTAGAACAAGGCATAGTGTTCCCTGCTGGCTCTTTGGGCGTGGGACCAATCTCCATACATATGGTCATTTTTGTGCCTGGCGCGGCACCAAGTGGGAAAGGGTGGTTTTGAGGCTGAAGGCAACAAGAAAGTCTGCAGCCCCCAGGTGTGTGGGGCTACGCAAGCGGTTCCCAAAGAGCTTTAGAACCAGGCATAGTGTTCCCTGCTGGCTCTTTGGGCATGGGACCAATCTCCAGACATATGGCCATTTTTGTGCCTGGCGTGGCGCCAAGTGGGAAAGGGTGGTTTGAGGCTGAAGGCAACAAGAAAGTCTGCAGCCCCCAGGTCTGTGGGCTACGCAAGCGGTTCCCAAAGAGCTTGAGAACAAGGCATAGTGTTCCCTGCTGGCTCTTTGGGCGTGGGACCAATCTCCACACATATGGCATTTTACTGCCTGGCACGGCGCCAAGTGGAAAAGGGTGGTTTTGAGGCTGAAGGCAACAAGAAAGTCTGCAGCCCCCAGGTGTGTGGGGCTACGCAAGCGGTTCCCAAAGAGCTTTAGAACAAGGCATAGTGTTCCCTGCTGGCTCTTTGGGCGTGGGACCAATCTCCAGACATATGACCTTTTTTGTGCCTGGCGTGGCGCCAAGTGGGAAAGGGTGGTTTGAGGCTGAAGGCAACAAGAAAGTCTGCAGCCCCCAGGTCTGTGGGCTACGCAAGCGGTTGCCAAAGAGCTTTAGAACAAGGTATAGTGTTCCCTGCTGGCTCTTTGGGCGTGGGACCAATCTCCAGACATATGGCCATTTTTGGGCCTGGCACGGCGCCAAGTGGGAAAGGGTGGTTTTGAGGCTGAAGGCAGCAGGAAAGCCTGCAGCCCCCAGGTGTGTGCGGCTACGCAAGCGGTTCCCAAAGAGCTTTAGAACAAGGCATAGTTTTCCCTGCTGGCTCTTTGGGCGTGGGACCAATCTCCAGGCAGATGGCCATTTTTGTGCCTGGCGAGGCGCCAAGTGGGAAAGGGTGGTTTTGAGGCTGAAGGCAGCAGGAAAGCCTGCAGCCCCCAGGTCTGTGGGGCTACGCAAGCGGTTCCCAAAGAGCTTGAGAACAAGGCATAGTGTTCCCTGCTGGCTCTTTGGGCGTGGAACCAATCTCCATACATATGGCCATTTTTGTGCCTGGCGAGGCGCCAAGTGGGAAAGGGTGGTTTTGAGGCTGAAGGCAGCAGGAAAGCCTGCAGCCCCCAGGTGTGTGGGGCTACGCAAGCGGTTCCCAAAGAGCTTGAGAACAAGGCATAGTGTTCCCTGCTGGCTCTTTGGGAGTGGGACCAATCTCCACACATATGGCATTTTACTGCCTGGCACGGCGCCAAGTGGGAAAGGGTGGTTTTGAGGCTGAAGGCAACAAGAAAGTCTGCAGCCCCCAGGTGTGTGGGGCTACGCAAGCGGTTCCCAAAGAGCTTTAGAACAAGGCATAGTGTTCCCTGCTGGCTCTTTGGGCATGGGACCAATCTCCAGACATATGGCCATTTTTGTGCCTGGCGTGGCGCCAAGTGGGAAAGGGTGGTTTGAGGCTGAAGGCAACAAGAAAGTCTGCAGCCCCCAGGTCTGTGGGCTACGCAAGCGGTTGCCAAAGAGCTTTAGAACAAGGTATAGTGTTCCCTGCTGGCTCTTTGGGCGTGGGACCAATCTCCAGACATATGGCCATTTTTGGGCCTGGCGCGGCGCCAAGTGGGAAAGGGTGGTTTTGAGGCTGAAGGCAGCAGGAAAGCCTGCAGCCCCCAGGTCTGTGGGGCTACGCAAGCGGTTCCCAAAGACCTTTAGAGCCAGGCATAGTTTTCCCTGCTGGCTCTTTGGGTGTGGGACCAATCTCCAGGCAGATGGCCATTTTTGTGCCTGGCGAGGCGCCAAGTGGGAAAGGGTGGTTTTGAGGCTGAAGGCAGCAGGAAAGCCTGCAGCCCCCAGGTGTGTGGGGCTACGCAAGCGGTTCCCAAAGAGCTTGAGAACAAGGCATATTGTTCCCTGCTGGCTCTTTGGGCGTGGGACCAATCTCCATACATATGGCCATTTTTGTGCCTGGCGAGGCGCCAAGTGGGAAAGGGTGGTTTTGAGGCTGAAGGCAGCAGGAAAGCCTGCAGCCCCCAGGTGTGTGGGGCTACGCAAGCGGTTCCCAAAGAGCTTGAGAACAAGGCATAGTGTTCCCTGCTGGCTCTTTGGGCGTGGGACCAATCTCCAGACATATGGCATTTTACTGCCTGGCACGGCGCCAAGTGGGAAAGGGTGGTTTTGAGGCTGAAGGCAACAAGAAAGTCTGCAGCCCCCAGGTGTGTGGGGCTACGCAAGCGGTTCCCAAAGAGCTTTAGAACAAGGCATAGTGTTCCCTGCTGGCTCATTGGGCGTGGGACAAATCTCCAGACAGATGGCCATTTTTGTGCCTGGCGCGACGCCAAGTGGGAAAGGGTGGTTTTGAGGCTGAAGGCAACAAGAAAGTCTGCAGCCCCCAGGTCTGTGGGCTACGCAAGCGGTTCCCAAAGAGCTTTAGAACAAGGCATAGTGTTCCCTGCTGGCTCTTTGGGCGTGGGACCAATCTCCAGACATATGGCCATTTTTGTGCCTGGCGTGGCGCCAAGTGGGAAAGGGCGGTTTTGAGGCTGAAGGCAGCAGGAGAGCCTGCAGCCCCCAGGTCTGTGGGGCTACGCAAGCAGTTCCCAAAGAGCTTTAGAACAAGGCATAGTGTTCCCTGCTGGCTGTTTGGGCGTGGGACCAATCTCCATACATATGACCATTTTTGTGCCTGGCGCGGCACCAAGTGGGAAAGGGTGGTTTTGAGGCTGAAGGCAGCAGGAAAGCTTGCAGACCCCAGGTGTGTGGGGCTACGCAAGCGGTTCCCAAAGAGCTTTAGAACAAGGCATAGTGTTCCCTGCTGGCTCTTTTGGCATGGGACCAATCTCCAGACATATGGCCATTTTTGTGCCTGGCGTGGCGCCAAGTGGGAAAGGGTGGTTTTGAGGCTGAAGGCAGCAGGAAAGCCTGCAGCTCCCAGGTCTGTGAGGCTACGCAAGCGGTTCCCAAAGAGCTTGAGAACAAGGCATAGTCTTCCCTGCTGACTCTTTGGGCGTGGGACCAATCTCCAGACATATGGCCATTTTTGGGCCTGGCGCGGCGCCAAGTGGGAAAGGGTGGTTTTGAGGCTGAAGGCAGCAGGAGAGCCTGCAGCCCCCAGGTCTGTAGGAGTACGCAAGCGGTTCCCAAAGAGCTTTAGAACAAGGCATAGTTTTCCCTGCTGGCTCTTTGGGCGTGGGACCAATCTCCATACATATGGCCATTTTTGTGCCTGGCGAGGCGCCAAGTGGGAAAGGGTGGTTTTGAGGCTGAAGGCAGCAGGAAAGCCTGCAGCCCCCAGGTGTGTGGGGCTACGCAAGCGGTTCCCAAAGAGCTTGAGAACAAGGCATAGTGTTCCCTGCTGGCTCTTTGGGCGTGGGACCAATCTCCATACATATGGCCATTTTTGTGCCTGGCGCGGCACCAAGTGGGAAAGGGTGGTTTTGAGGCTGAAGGCAGCAGGAAAGCCTGCAGCCCCCAGGTGTGTGGGGCTACGCAAGCGGTTCCCAAAGAGCTTTAGAACAAGGCATAGTGTTCCCTGCTGGCTCTTTGGGCGTGGGACCAATCTCCAGACATATGGCCATTTTTGTGCCTGGCGTGGCGCCAAGTGGGAAAGGGTGGTTTGAGGCTGAAGGCAACAAGAAAGTCTGCAGCCCCCAGGTCTGTGGGCTACGCAAGCGGTTGCCAAAGAGCTTTAGAACAAGGTATAGTGTTCCCTGCTGGCTCTTTGGGCGTGGGACCAATCTCCAGACATATGGCCATTTTTGGGCCTGGCGCGGCGCCAAGTGGGAAAGGGTGGTTTTGAGGCTGAAGGCAGCAGGAAAGCCTGCAGCCCCCACGTCTGTGGGGCTACGCAAGCAGTTCCCAAAGAGCTTTAGAACAAGGCATAGTGTTCCCTGCTGGCTCTTTGGGCGTGGGACCAATCTCCATACATATGGTCATTTTTGTGCCTGGCGCGGCACCAAGTGGGAAAGGGTGGTTTTGAGGCTGAAGGCAACAAGAAAGTCTGCAGCCCCCAGGTGTGTGGGGCTACGCAAGCGGTTCCCAAAGAGCTTTAGAACCAGGCATAGTGTTCCCTGCTGGCTCTTTGGGCATGGGACCAATCTCCAGACATATGGCCATTTTTGTGCCTGGCGTGGCGCCAAGTGGGAAAGGGTGGTTTGAGGCTGAAGGCAACAAGAAAGTCTGCAGCCCCCAGGTCTGTGGGGCTACGCAAGCGGTTCCCAAAGAGCTTTAGAACAAGGCATAGTGTTCCCTGCTGGCTCTTTGGGCGTGGGACCAATCTCCACACATATGGCATTTTACTGCCTGGCACGGCGCCAAGTGGGAAAGGGTGGTTTTGAGGCTGAAGGCAACAAGAAAGTCTGCAGCCCCCAGGTGTGTGGGGCTACGCAAGCGGTTCCCAAAGAGCTTTAGAACAAGGCATAGTGTTCCCTGCTGGCTCTTTGGGCGTGGGACCAATCTCCAGACATATGACCTTTTTTGTGCCTGGCGTGGCGCCAAGTGGGAAAGGGTGGTTTGAGGCTGAAGGCAACAAGAAAGTCTGCAGCCCCCAGGTCTGTGGGCTACGCAAGCGGTTGCCAAAGAGCTTTAGAACAAGGTATAGTGTTCCCTGCTGGCTCTTTGGGCGTGGGACCAATCTCCAGACATATGGCCATTTTTGGGCCTGGCACGGCGCCAAGTGGGAAAGGGTGGTTTTGAGGCTGAAGGCAGCAGGAAAGCCTGCAGCCCCCAGGTGTGTGGGGCTACGCAAGCGGTTCCCAAAGAGCTTTAGAACAAGGCATAGTTTTCCCTGCTGGCTCTTTGGGCGTGGGACCAATCTCCAGGCAGATGGCCATTTTTGTGCCTGGCGAGGCGCCAAGTGGGAAAGGGTGGTTTTGAGGCTGAAGGCAGCAGGAAAGCCTGCAGCCCCCAGGTCTGTGGGGCTACGCAAGCGGTTCCCAAAGAGCTTGAGAACAAGGCATAGTGTTCCCTGCTGGCTCTTTGGGCGTGGAACCAATCTCCATACATATGGCCATTTTTGTGCCTGGCGAGGCGCCAAGTGGGAAAGGGTGGTTTTGAGGCTGAAGGCAGCAGGAAAGCCTGCAGCCCCCAGGTGTGTGGGGCTACGCAAGCGGTTCCCAAAGAGCTTGAGAACAAGGCATAGTGTTCCCTGCTGGCTCTTTGGGCGTGGGACCAATCTCCACACATATGGCATTTTACTGCCTGGCACGGCGCCAAGTGGGAAAGGGTGGTTTTGAGGCTGAAGGCAACAAGAAAGTCTGCAGCCCCAAGGTGTGTGGGGCTACGCAAGCGGTTCCCAAAGAGCTTTAGAACAAGGCATAGTGTTCCCTGCTGGCTCTTTGGGCATGGGACCAATCTCCAGACATATGGCCATTTTTGTGCCTGGCGTGGCGCCAAGTGGGAAAGGGTGGTTTGAGGCTGAAGGCAACAAGAAAGTCTGCAGCCCCCAGGTCTGTGGGCTACGCAAGCGGTTGCCAAAGAGCTTTAGAACAAGGTATAGTGTTCCCTGCTGGCTCTTTGGGCGTGGGACCAATCTCCAGACATATGGCCATTTTTGGGCCTGGCGCGGCGCCAAGTGGGAAAGGGTGGTTTTGAGGCTGAAGGCAGCAGGAAAGCCTGCAGCCCCCAGGTCTGTGGGGCTACGCAAGTGGTTCCCAAAGACCTTTAGAACAAGGCATAGTTTTCCCTGCTGGCTCTTTGGGTGTGGGACCAATCTCCAGGCAGATGGCCATTTTTGTGCTTGGCGAGGCGCCAAGTGGGAAAGGGTGGTTTTGAGGCTGAAGGCAGCAGGAAAGCCTGCAGCCCCCAGGTGTGTGGGGCTACGCAAGCGGTTCCCAAAGAGCTTGAGAACAAGGCATAGTGTTCCCTGCTGGCTCTTTGGGCGTGGGACCAATCTCCATACATATGGCCATTTTTGTGCCTGGCGAGGCGCCAAGTGGGAAAGGGTGGTTTTGAGGCTGAAGGCAGCAGGAAAGCCTGCAGCCCCCAGGTGTGTGGGGCTACGCAAGCGGTTCCCAAAGAGCTTTAGAACAAGGCATAGTGTTCCCTGCTGGCTCTTTGGGCGTGGGACCAATCTCCAGACATATGGCATTTTACTGCCTGGCACGGCGCCAAGTGGGAAAGGGTGGTTTTGAGGCTGAAGGCAACAAGAAAGTCTGCAGCCCCCAGGTGTGTGGGGCTACGCAAGCGGTTCCCAAAGAGCTTTAGAACAAGGCATAGTGTTCCCTGCTGGCTCATTGGGCGTGGGACAAATCTCCAGACAGATGGCCATTTTTGTGCCTGGCGCGACGCCAAGTGGGAAAGGGTGGTTTTGAGGCTGAAGGCAACAAGAAAGTCTGCAGCCCCCAGGTCTGTGGGCTACGCAAGCGGTTCCCAAAGAGCTTTAGAACAAGGCATAGTGTTCCCTGCTGGCTCTTTGGGCGTGGGACCAATCTCCAGACATATGGCCATTTTTGTGCCTGGCGTGGCGCCAAGTGGGAAAGGGCGGTTTTGAGGCTGAAGGCAGCAGGAGAGCCTGCAGCCCCCAGGTCTGTGGGGCTACGCAAGCAGTTCCCAAAGAGCTTTAGAACAAGGCATAGTGTTCCCTGCTGGCTGTTTGGGCGTGGGACCAATCTCCATACATATGACCATTTTTGTGCCTGGCGCGGCACCAAGTGGGAAAGGGTGGTTTTGAGGCTGAAGGCAGCAGGAAAGCTTGCAGACCCCAGGTGTGTGGGGCTACGCAAGCGGTTCCCAAAGAGCTTTAGAACAAGGCATAGTGTTCCCTGCTGGCTCTTTTGGCATGGGACCAATCTCCAGACATATGGCCATTTTTGTGCCTGGCGTGGCGCCAAGTGGGAAAGGGTGGTTTTGAGGCTGAAGGCAGCAGGAAAGCCTGCAGCTCCCAGGACTGTGAGGCTACGCAAGCGGTTCCCAAAGAGCTTGAGAACAAGGCATAGTCTTCCCTGCTGACTCTTTGGGCGTGGGACCAATCTCCAGACATATGGACATTTTTGGGCCTGGCGCGGCGCCAAGTGGGAAAGGGTGGTTTTGAGGCTGAAGGCAGCAGGAAAGCCTGCAGCCCCCAGGTCTGTGGGGCTACGCAAGCGGTTCCCAAAGAGCTTTAGAACAAGGCATAGTTTTCCCTGCTGGCTCTTTGGGCGTGGGACCAATCTCCAGACATATGGCCATTTTTGTGTCTGGCTTGGCGCCAAATGGGAAAGGGTGGTTTTGAGGCTGAAGGCAGCAGGAAAGCCTGCAGCCCCCAGGTCTGTGGGGCTACGCAAGCGGTTCCCAAAGACCTTTAGAACAAGGCATAGTGTTCCCTGCTGGCTCTTTGGGCGTGGGACCAATCTCCAGACATATGGCCATTTTTGTGCCTGGCGCGGCGCCAAGTGGGAAAGGGCGGTTTTGAGGCTGAAGGCAGCAGGAAAGCCTGCAGCCCCCAGGTGTGTGGGGCTACGCAAGCAGTTCCCAAAGAGCTTTAGAACAAGGCATAGTGTTCCCTGCTGGCTGTTTGGGCGTGGGACCAATCTCCATACATATGACCATTTTTGTGCCTGGCGCGGCACCAAGTGGGAAAGGGTGGTTTTGAGGCTGAAGGCAGCAGGAAAGCTTGCAGACCCCAGGTGTGTGGGGCTACGCAAGCGGTTCCCAAAGAGCTTTAGAACAAGGCATAGTGTTCCCTGCTGGCTCTTTTGGCATGGGACCAATCTCCAGACATATGGCCATTTTTGTGCCTGGCGTGGCGCCAAGTGGGAAAGGGTGGTTTGAGGCTGAAGGCAACAAGAAAGTCTGCAGCCCCCAGGTCTGTGGGGCTACGCAAGCGGTTCCCAAAGAGCTTTAGAACAAGGTATAGTGTTCCCTGCTGGCTCTTTGGGCGTGGGACCAATCTCCAGACATATGGCCATTTTTGGGCCTGGCGCGGCGCCAAGTGGGAAAGGGTGGTTTTGAGGCTGAAGGCAGCAGGAGAGCCTGCAGCCCCCAGGTCTGTAGGGGTACGCAAGCGGTTCCCAAAGAGCTTTAGAACAAGGCATAGTTTTCCCTGCTGGCTCTTTGGGCGTGGGACCAATCTCCATACATATGGCCATTTTTGTGCCTGGCGAGGCGCCAAGTGGGAAAGGGTGGTTTTGAGGCTGAAGGCAGCAGGAAAGCCTGCAGCCCCCAGGTGTGTGGGGCTACGCAAGCGGTTCCCAAAGAGCTTGAGAACAAGGCATAGTGTTCCCTGCTGGCTCTTTGGGCGTGGGACCAATCTCCATACATATGGCCATTTTTGTGCCTGGCGCGGCACCAAGTGGGAAAGGGTGGTTTTGAGGCTGAAGGCAGCAGGAAAGCCTGCAGCCCCCAGGTGTGTGGGGCTACGCAAGCGGTTCCCAAAGAGCTTTAGAACAAGGCATAGTGTTCCCTGCTGGCTCTTTGGGCGTGGGACCAATCTCCAGACATATGGCCATTTTTGTGCCTGGCGTGGCGCCAAGTGGGAAAGGGTGGTTTGAGGCTGAAGGCAACAAGAAAGTCTGCAGCCCCCAGGTCTGTGGGCTACGCAAGCGGTTGCCAAAGAGCTTTAGAACAAGGTATAGTGTTCCCTGCTGGCTCTTTGGGCGTGGGACCAATCTCCAGACATATGGCCATTTTTGGGCCTGGCACGGCGCCAAGTGGGAAAGGGTGGTTTTGAGGCTGAAGGCAGCAGGAAAGCCTGCAGCCCCCAGGTGTGTGCGGCTACGCAAGCGGTTCCCAAAGAGCTTTAGAACAAGGCATAGTTTTCCCTGCTGGCTCTTTGGGCGTGGGACCAATCTCCAGGCAGATGGCCATTTTTGTGCCTGGCGAGGCGCCAAGTGGGAAAGGGTGGTTTTGAGGCTGAAGGCAGCAGGAAAGCCTGCAGCCCCCAGGTGTGTGGGGCTACGCAAGCGGTTCCCAAAGAGCTTTAGAACAAGGCATAGTGTTCCCTGCTGGCTCTTTGGGCGTGGAACCAATCTCCATACATATGGCCATTTTTGTGCCTGGCGAGGCGCCAAGTGGGAAAGGGTGGTTTTGAGGCTGAAGGCAGCAGGAAAGCCTGCAGCCCCCAGGTGTGTGGGGCTACGCAAGCGGTTCCCAAAGAGCTTGAGAACAAGGCATAGTGTTCCCTGCTGGCTCTTTGGGAGTGGGACCAATCTCCACACATATGGCATTTTACTGCCTGGCACGGCGCCAAGTGGGAAAGGGTGGTTTTGAGGCTGAAGGCAACAAGAAAGTCTGCAGCCCCCAGGTGTGTGGGGCTACGCAAGAGGTTCCCAAAGAGCTTTAGAACAAGGCATAGTGTTCCCTGCTGGCTCTTTGGGCATGGGACCAATCTCCAGACATATGGCCATTTTTGTGCCTGGCGTGGCGCCAAGTGGGAAAGGGTGGTTTGAGGCTGAAGGCAACAAGAAAGTCTGCAGCCCCCAGGTCTGTGGGCTACGCAAGCGGTTGCCAAAGAGCTTTAGAACAAGGTATAGTGTTCCCTGCTGGCTCTTTGGGCGTGGGACCAATCTCCAGACATATGGCCATTTTTGGGCCTGGCGCGGCGCCAAGTGGGAAAGGGTGGTTTTGAGGCTGAAGGCAGCAGGAAAGCCTGCAGCCCCCAGGTCTGTGGGGCTACGCAAGCGGTTCCCAAAGACCTTTAGAGCCAGGCATAGTTTTCCCTGCTGGCTCTTTGGGTGTGGGACCAATCTCCAGGCAGATGGCCATTTTTGTGCCTGGCGAGGCGCCAAGTGGGAAAGGGTGGTTTTGAGGCTGAAGGCAGCAGGAAAGCCTGCAGCCCCCAGGTGTGTGGGGCTACGCAAGCGGTTCCCAAAGAGCTTGAGAACAAGGCATATTGTTCCCTGCTGGCTCTTTGGGCGTGGGACCAATCTCCATACATATGGCCATTTTTGTGCCTGGCGAGGCGCCAAGTGGGAAAGGGTGGTTTTGAGGCTGAAGGCAGCAGGAAAGCCTGCAGCCCCCAGGTGTGTGGGGCTACGCAAGCGGTTCCCAAAGAGCTTGAGAACAAGGCATAGTGTTCCCTGCTGGCTCTTTGGGCGTGGGACCAATCTCCAGACATATGGCATTTTACTGCCTGGCACGGCGCCAAGTGGGAAAGGGTGGTTTTGAGGCTGAAGGCAACAAGAAAGTCTGCAGCCCCCAGGTGTGTGGGGCTACGCAAGCGGTTCCCAAAGAGCTTTAGAACAAGGCATAGTGTTCCCTGCTGGCTCATTGGGCGTGGGACAAATCTCCAGACAGATGGCCATTTTTGTGCCTGGCGCGACGCCAAGTGGGAAAGGGTGGTTTTGAGGCTGAAGGCAACAAGAAAGTCTGCAGCCCCCAGGTCTGTGGGCTACGCAAGCGGTTCCCAAAGAGCTTTAGAACAAGGCATAGTGTTCCCTGCTGGCTCTTTGGGCGTGGGACCAATCTCCAGACATATGGCCATTTTTGTGCCTGGCGTGGCGCCAAGTGGGAAAGGGCGGTTTTGAGGCTGAAGGCAGCAGGAGAGCCTGCAGCCCCCAGGTCTGTGGGGCTACGCAAGCAGTTCCCAAAGAGCTTTAGAACAAGGCATAGTGTTCCCTGCTGGCTGTTTGGGCGTGGGACCAATCTCCATACATATGACCATTTTTGTGCCTGGCGCGGCACCAAGTGGGAAAGGGTGGTTTTGAGGCTGAAGGCAGCAGGAAAGCTTGCAGCCCCCAGGTGTGTGGGGCTACGCAAGCGGTTCCCAAAGAGCTTTAGAACAAGGCATAGTGTTCCCTGCTGGCTCTTTTGGCATGGGACCAATCTCCAGGCAGATGGCCATTTTTGTGCCTGGCGTGGCGCCAAGTGGGAAAGGGTGGTTTTGAGGCTGAAGGCAGCAGGAAAGCCTGCAGCCCCCAGGTGTGTGGGGCTACGCAAGCGGTTCCCAAAGAGCTTGAGAACAAGGCATAGTGTTCCCTGCTGGCTCTTTGGGCGTGGGACCAATCTCCATACATATGGCCATTTTTGTGCCTGGCGAGGCGCCAAGTGGGAAAGGGTGGTTTTGAGGCTGAAGGCAGCAGGAAAGCCTGCAGCCCCCAGGTGTGTGGGGCTACGCAAGCGGTTCCCAAAGAGCTTGAGAACAAGGCATAGTGTTCCCTGCTGGCTCTTTGGGCGTGGGACCAATCTCTAGACATATGGCATTTTACTGCCTGGCACGGCGCCAAGTGGGAAAGGGTGGTTTTGAGGCTGAAGGCAACAAGAAAGTCTGCAGCCCCCAGGTGTGTGGGGCTACGCAAGCGGTTCCCAAAGAGCTTTAGAACAAGGCATAGTGTTCCCTGCTGGCTCATTGGGCGTGGGACAAATCTCCAGACAGATGGCCATTTTTGTGCCTGGCGCGACGCCAAGTGGGAAAGGGTGGTTTTGAGGCTGAAGGCAACAAGAAAGTCTGCAGCCCCCAGGTCTGTGGGCTACGCAAGCGGTTCCCAAAGAGCTTTAGAACAAGGCATAGTGTTCCCTGCTGGCTCTTTGGGCGTGGGACCAATCTCCAGACATATGGCCATTTTTGTGCCTGGCGTGGCGCCAAGTGGGAAAGGGCGGTTTTGAGGCTGAAGGCAGCAGGAGAGCCTGCAGCCCCCAGGTCTGTGGGGCTACGCAAGCAGTTCCCAAAGAGCTTTAGAACAAGGCATAGTGTTCCCTGCTGGCTCTTTTGGCATGGGACCAATCTCCAGACATATGGCCATTTTTGTGCCTGGCGTGGCGCCAAGTGGGAAAGGGTGGTTTTGAGGCTGAAGGCAGCAGGAAAGCCTGCAGCTCCCAGGTCTGTGAGGCTACGCAAGCGGTTCCCAAAGAGCTTGAGAACAAGGCATAATCTTCGCTGCTGACTCTTTGGGCGTGGGACCAATCTCCAGACATATGGCCATTTTTGTGCCTGGCGAGGCGCCGAGTGGGAAAGGGTGGTTTGAGGCTGAAGACAACAAGAAAGTCTGCAGCCCCCAGGTCTGTGGGCTACGCAAGCGGTTGCCAAAGAGCTTTAGAACAAGGTATAGTGTTCCCTGCTGGCTCTTTGGGCGTGGGACCAATCTCCACACATATGGCCATTTTTGGGCTTGGCGCGGCGCCAAGTGGGAAAGGGTGGTTTTGAGGCTGAAGGCAGCAGGAAAGCCTGCAGCCCCCAGGTCTGTGGGGCTACGCAAGCGGTTCCCAAAGAGCTTTAGAACAAGGCATAGTTTTCCCTGCTGGCTCTTTGGGCGTGGGACCAATCTCCAGGCAGATGGCCATTTTTGTGCCTGGCGAGGCGCCAAGTGGGAAAGGGTGGTTTTGAGGCTGAAGGCAGCAGGAAAGCCTGCAGCCCCCAGGTCTGTGGGGCTACGCAAGCGGTTCCCAAAGAGCTTTAGAACAAGGCATAGTGTTCCCTGCTGGCTCTTTGGGCGTGGGACCAATCTCCATACATATGGCCATTTTTGTGCCTGGCGAGGCGCCAAGTGGGAAAGGGTGGTTTTGAGGCTGAAGGCAGCAGGAAAGCCTGCAGCCCCCAGGTCTGTGGGGCTACGCAAGCGGTTCCCAAAGAGCTTGAGAACAAGGCATAGTGTTCCCTGCTGGCTCTTTGGGCGTGGGACCAATCTCCACACATATGGCATTTTACTGCCTGGCACGGCGCCAAGTGGGAAAGGGTGGTTTTGAGGCTGAAGGCAACAAGAAAGTCTGCAGCCCCCAGGTCTGTGGGCTACGCAAGCGGTTGCCAAAGAGCTTTAGAACAAGGTATAGTGTTCCCTGCTGGCTCTTTGGGCGTGGGACCAATCTCCAGACATATGGCCATTTTTGGGCCTGGCGCGGCGCCAAGTGGGAAAGGGCGGTTTTGAGGCTGAAGGCAGCAGGAAAGCCTGCAGCCCCCAGGTCTGTGGGGCTACGCAAGCAGTTCCCAAAGAGCTTTAGAACAAGGCATAGTGTTCCCTGCTGGCTGTTTGGGCGTGGGACCAATCTCCATACATATGGCCATTTTTGTCCCTGGCGCGGCACCAAGTGGGAAAGGGTGGTTTTGAGGCTGAAGGCTGCAGGAAAGCTTGCAGGGCCTAGGTGTGTGGGGCTACGCAAGCGGTTCCCAAAGAGCTTTAGAACAAGGCATAGTGTTCCCTGCTGGCTCTTTTGGCATGGGACCAATCTCCAGACATATGGCCATTTTTGTGTCTGGCTTGGCGCCAAATGGGAAAGGGTGGTTTTGAGGCTGAAGGCAGCAGGAAAGCCTGCAGCCCCCAGGTGTGTGGGGCTACGCAAGCGGTTCCCAAAGACCTTTAGAACAAGGCATAGTGTTCCCTGCTGGCTCTTTGGGCGTGGGACCAATCTCCAGACATATGGCCATTTTTGTGCCTGGCGCGGCGCCAAGTGGGAAAGGGCTTTTTTGAGGCTGAAGGCAGCAGGAAAGCCTGCAGCCCCCACGTCTGTGGGGCTACGCAAGCAGTTCCCAAAGAGCTTTAGAACAAGGCATAGTGTTCCCTGCTCGCTCTTTGGGCGTGGGACCAATCTCCATACATATGGCCATTTTTGTGCCTGGCGCGGCACCAAGTGGGAAAGGGTGGTTTTGAGGCTGAAGGCAGCAGGAAAGCCTGCAGCCCCCAGGTGTGTGGGGCTACGCAAGCGGTTCCCAAAGAGCTTTAGAACAAGGCATAGTGTTCCCTGCTGGCTCTTTGGGCGTGGGACCAATCTCCAGACATATGGCCATTTTTGGGCCTGGCGTGGCGTCAAGTGGGAAAGGGTGGTTTGAGGCTGAAGGCAACAAGAAAGTCTCCAGCCCCCAGGTCTGTGGGGCTACGCAAGCGGTTGCCAAAGAGCTTTAGAACAAGGTATAGTGTTCCCTGCTGGCTCTTTGGGCGTGGGACCAATCTCCATACATATGGCCATTTTTGTGCCTGGCGAGGCGCCAAGTGGGAAAGGGTGGTTTTGAGGCTGAAGGCAGCAGGAAAGCCTGCAGCCCCCAGGTCTGTAGGGGTACGCAAGCGGTTCCCAAAGAGCTTTAGAACAAGGCATAGTGTTCCCTGCTGGCTCTTTGGGCGTGGGACCAATCTCCATACATATGGCCATTTTTGTGCCTGGCGAGGCGCCAAGTGGGAAAGGGTGGTTTTGAGGCTGAAGGCAGCAGGAAAGCCTGCAGCCCCCAGGTGTGTGGGGCTACGCAAGCGGTTCCCAAAGAGCTTGAGAACAAGGCATAGTGTTCCCTGCTGGCTCTTTGGGCGTGGGACCAATCTCCATACATATGGCCATTTTTGTGCCTGGCGCGGCACCAAGTGGGAAAGGGTGGTTTTGAGGCTGAAGGCAGCAGGAAAGCCTGCAGCCCCCAGGTGTGTGGGGCTACGCAAGCGGTTCCCAAAGAGCTTTAGAACAAGGCATAGTGTTCCCTGCTGGCTCTTTGGGCGTGGGACCAATCTCCAGACATATGGCCATTTTTGTGCCTGGCGTGGCGCCAAGTGGGAAAGGGTGGTTTGAGGCTGAAGGCAACAAGAAAGTCTGCAGCCCCCAGGTCTGTGGGCTACGCAAGCGGTTGCCAAAGAGCTTTAGAACAAGGTATAGTGTTCCCTGCTGGCTCTTTGGGCGTGGGACCAATCTCCAGACATATGGCCATTTTTGGGCCTGGCGCGGCGCCAAGTGGGAAAGGGTGGTTTTGAGGCTGAAGGCAGCAGGAAAGCCTGCAGCCCCCACGTCTGTGGGGCTACGCAAGCGGTTCCCAAAGAGCTTGAGAACAAGGCATAGTGTTCCCTGCTGGCTCTTTGGGCGTGGGACCAATCTCCATACATATGGCCATTTTTGTGCCTGGCGAGGCGCCAAGTGGGAAAGGGTGGTTTTGAGGCTGAAGGCAGCAGGAAAGCCTGCAGCCCCCAGGTCTGTGGGGCTACGCAAGCGGTTCCCAAAGAGCTTGAGAACAAGGCATAGTGTTCCCTGCTGGCTCTTTGGGCGTGGGACCAATCTCCACACATATGGCATTTTACTGCCTGGCACGGCGCCAAGTGGGAAAGGGTGGTTTTGAGGCTGAAGGCAACAAGAAAGTCTGCAGCCCCCAGGTCTGTGGGCTACGCAAGCGGTTGCCAAAGAGCTTTAGAACAAGGTATAGTGTTCCCTGCTGGCTCTTTGGGCGTGGGACCAATCTCCAGACATATGGCCATTTTTGGGCCTGGCGCGGCGCCAAGTGGGAAAGGGCGGTTTTGAGGCTGAAGGCAGCAGGAAAGCCTGCAGCCCCCAGGTCTGTGGGGCTACGCAAGCAGTTCCCAAAGAGCTTTAGAACAAGGCATAGTGTTCCCTGCTGGCTGTTTGGGCGTGGGACCAATCTCCATACATATGGCCATTTTTGTCCCTGGCGCGGCACCAAGTGGGAAAGGGTGGTTTTGAGGCTGAAGGCTGCAGGAAAGCTTGCAGCCCCCAGGTGTGTGGGGCTACGCAAGTGGTTCCCAAAGAGCTTTAGAACAAGGCATAGTGTTCCCTGCTGGCTCTTTTGGCATGGGACCAATCTCCAGACATATGGCCATTTTTGTGTCTGGCTTGGCGCCAAATGGGAAAGGGTGGTTTTGAGGCTGAAGGCAGCAGGAAAGCCTGCAGCCCCCAGGTCTGTGGGGCTACGCAAGCGGTTCCCAAAGACCTTTAGAACAAGGCATAGTGTTCCCTGCTGGCTCTTTGGGCGTGGGACCAATCTCCAGACATATGGCCATTTTTGTGCCTGGCGCGGCGCCAAGTGGGAAAGGGCGGTTTTGAGGCTGAAGGCAGCAGGAAAGCCTGCAGCCCCCACGTCTGTGGGGCTACGCAAGCAGTTCCCAAAGAGCTTTAGAACAAGGCATAGTGTTCCCTGCTGGCTCTTTGGGCGTGGGACCAATCTCCAGACATATGGCCATTTTTGTGCCTGGCGCGGCACCAAGTGGGAAAGGGTGGTTTTGAGGCTGAAGGCAGCAGGAAAGCCTGCAGCCCCCAGGTGTGTGGGGCTACGCAAGCGGTTCCCAAAGAGCTTTAGAACAAGGCATAGTGTTCCCTGCTGGCTCTTTGGGCGTGGGACCAATCTCCAGACATATGGCCATTTTTGGGCCTGGCGTGGCGCCAAGTGGGAAAGGGTGGTTTGAGGCTGAAGGCAACAAGAAAGTCTCCAGCCCCCAGGTCTGTGGGGGCTACGCAAGCGGTTGCCAAAGAGCTTTAGAACAAGGTATAGTGTTCCCTGCTGGCTCTTTGGGCGTGGGACCAATCTCCATACATATGGCCATTTTTGTGCCTGGCGCGGCGCCAAGTGGGAAAGGGCGGTTTTGAGGCTGAAGGCAACAAGAAAGTCTGCAGCCCCCAGGTCTGTGGGCTACGCAAGCGGTTCCCAAAGAGCTTTAGAACAAGGCATAGTGTTCCCTGCTGGCTCTTTGGGCGTGGGACCAATCTCCAGACATATGGCCATTTTTGTGCCTGGCGTGGCGCCAAGTGGGAAAGGGCGGTTTTGAGGCTGAAGGCAGCAGGAGAGCCTGCAGCCCCCAGGTCTGTGGGGCTACGCAAGCAGTTCCCAAAGAGCTTTAGAACAAGGCATAGTGTTCCCTGCTGGCTGTTTGGGCGTGGGACCAATCTCCATACATATGACCATTTTTGTGCCTGGCGCGGCACCAAGTGGGAAAGGGTGGTTTTGAGGCTGAAGGCAGCAGGAAAGCTTGCAGACCCCAGGTGTGTGGGGCTACGCAAGCGGTTCCCAAAGAGCTTTAGAACAAGGCATAGTGTTCCCTGCTGGCTCTTTTGGCATGGGACCAATCTCCAGACATATGGCCATTTTTGTGCCTGGCGTGGCGCCAAGTGGGAAAGGGTGGTTTTGAGGCTGAAGGCAGCAGGAAAGCCTGCAGCTCCCAGGTCTGTGAGGCTACGCAAGCGGTTCCCAAAGAGCTTGAGAACAAGGCATAATCTTCGCTGCTGACTCTTTGGGCGTGGGACCAATCTCCAGACATATGGCCATTTTTGTGCCTGGCGAGGCGCCGAGTGGGAAAGGGTGGTTTGAGGCTGAAGACAACAAGAAAGTCTGCAGCCCCCAGGTCTGTGGGCTACGCAAGCGGTTGCCAAAGAGCTTTAGAACAAGGTATAGTGTTCCCTGCTGGCTCTTTGGGCGTGGGACCAATCTCCACACATATGGCCATTTTTGGGCCTGGCGCGGCGCCAAGTGGGAAAGGGTGGTTTTGAGGCTGAAGGCAGCAGGAAAGCCTGCAGCCCCCAGGTCTGTGGGGCTACGCAAGCGGTTCCCAAAGAGCTTTAGAACAAGGCATAGTTTTCCCTGCTGGCTCTTTGGGCGTGGGACCAATCTCCAGGCAGATGGCCATTTTTGTGCCTGGCGAGGCGCCAAGTGGGAAAGGGTGGTTTTGAGGCTGAAGGCAGCAGGAAAGCCTGCAGCCCCCAGGTGTGTGGGGCTACGCAAGCGGTTCCCAAAGAGCTTGAGAACAAGGCATAGTGTTCCCTGCTGGCTCTTTGGGCGTGGGACCAATCTCCATACATATGGCCATTTTTGTGCCTGGCGAGGCGCCAAGTGGGAAAGGGTGGTTTTGAGGCTGAAGGCAGCAGGAAAGCCTGCAGCCCCCAGGTCTGTGGGGCTACGCAAGCGGTTCCCAAGAGCTTGAGAACAAGGCATAGTGTTCCCTGCTGGCTCTTTGGGCGTGGGACCAATCTCCACACATATGGCATTTTACTGCCTGGCACGGCGCCAAGTGGGAAAGGGTGGTTTTGAGGCTGAAGGCAACAAGAAAGTCTGCAGCCCCCAGGTCTGTGGGCTACGCAAGCGGTTGCCAAAGAGCTTTAGAACAAGGTATAGTGTTCCCTGCTGGCTCTTTGGGCGTGGGACCAATCTCCAGACATATGGCCATTTTTGGGCCTGGCGCGGCGCCAAGTGGGAAAGGGCGGTTTTGAGGCTGAAGGCAGCAGAAAGCCTGCAGCCCCCCAGGTCTGTGGGGCTACGCAAGCAGTTCCAAAGAGCTTTAGAACAAGGCATAGTGTTCCCTGCTGGCTGTTTGGGCGTGGGAC